>NW_025932596.1:144899-412806 GCF_000764305.2 Hyalella azteca
AGATAACATGATGCCGATGTGTTTTTCTATGCGCACGCAAAGCAAGCGCGTTGACAGACACGCATCGCACGCGTGTTGAATCTCACGCAACTCTCGTGTGAGCAACACGCACTCGATGCAAGCGGGTTGTAGATAACGCAACGCAAGCATGTCTACGTACACGCAATGCAAGAGTGTTGAAACGCTAGCGTGTTGATAAGTTCGTACCCATGCACAATGCGCACGCAGCGCCACAACTAAAGGTAGGGGCTAGTCGCGCTCGCGCTATAAGAACTCAGGCCAGCTACTTAGCAGGGTAAGCCAATGGTGGCCTGGCCAGCCGCTGATTTCGTGTGTCATTTGACCCTTATATTTTTTCCCATGAAACTACCCTAAATAGCTCCTACTGGGCGGCTAATTATGAGATGCGGCCATTTCACATCTGAATCATCTCTAATCCGAGACTGACAACCGAAACCAGACCGTCTGCCGCGGCTAAATTTTGACAGGGTAGCCTTCCTTGTTTCTATACTTCTTTGTTCGGGATAAACGGTTGAAAACATGGTTTTACGCGGCTGAGTATTATTTGCATTTTCATGTACGTATTGAACTATGTTAACTTTATATTCTTTCCTATCTTATTTTATCGTTTTTTTTACTGATCCAATGTGTTCAGTGTACGGATTATTTGATATTGCTGCCGATCTCCCGCCCTACCTTCTGAACTTGTGATTTATCTTGAATGAATGTAAGATCTTTTGATCAAATTTTCTGAGTATTAAAATTCTTAATTGGGCCTTTCTCTTGGGTGAAAATTGAATTACAGTCCCTTGGATGCTGAGAATAACCCGCAATGCAATTCTTTTCACCTGAAATTATTTCTCACCCCGCCTGTGTGGTAATACGATATTTTATCCTTGTACGCCGTGGATGAAATGTGGGGGCACCTTGACCATTCCGGTTTGTCCAGCAGGAAGGATGTATCGCAATTTTGAGGATGGGAACACTTGCTCTTTTTGTGCCCGGATTCTGGTAACCCGAACCGAAATAAATCCGTGTCCAGCTCGGCCGAACATTGGCCATTGAACCGTCGCTTATGATTTCTGATAGGGAGCGCTGCATGTTTTTCAGCGGTAAAGTATTTACAGCTTGCATGCTTGGTTGCATATAAAATGCACACACACTTGAGTATCGTGTGTCTCTCTGCCTTTGTTTGTTATAGCAATACAATGCAACATCGGCAACTGATCTGACCTGGGGAAAGGTGTGATAAGCTCTGTTGATGTCCGCTTTGTGTAATGTTTTTCCTGCTGGCCATAGCAATGAGGGAAATAAATCTGGTTATTTTACCTGTAATAAAAACCGAGTTGAAATTCTCTTCGTTGCGTCCCAAACTTGATGCCCTGGTTTTTATGCCACATTTGCTTCGATTATTATTTATCCTCAGGAAAGTATGGTGAAAAGTGCATTCAGTTTATTGCTTTAATTAATGTGTTTTCGTCCATTTGTGTCTGCATTTACAAATTGCTATAACGTGTCGTCCTTCGCGTTTTTAGTTGTCATTGGAAATGCCATTCTAATTGAACTAAGGCAACAGATTATGTCTGAATGAAGCTAATTTTGCCTGCAATAATTGCCTGCTTGAAATGCTGTGCTGATGTTGATATCACAATCTCACTTTTTATTTTATTCACAACATAATGTATTATATTATATCGTAATATATTATAATACATAATTAGTTTAATTTATGTTGTATTATTATTTAAAATGTACGATGTTTATGCACATATCAAATCCATCACTCACTGGGATACGTGGCTTGAACATTACTCTGACGTAAGCATCAGCCATTTCGTACCGAAGTATCATAATTTGAACATTATTGGGGTGTTCTCACGCCACTATTGTGGAGGTGCCCATGTCGTCCTCTTGTTTACTTCAACCATTTTCCTCGATCCCATTTAATGTCCCGTATACCGTACACCGTATACGGACCTTAACCGTGCCTGCGTTCCCACGTAGCCCCTGCTGCAGGCTGCCTCTACCTTCTTCCTCGTTTGATTTCAAATTTGTGTTCTTGGTATTCGAAATTCCAGTGAAAATCTACTAATGAAAATATAAGAAACATAATGGTAAAATTGACGTTTATTCAGTGGCTATCTGTAAAGATTGTCTGCTGCCCGCTACCTCAACCTTGTTCTCTTTTCCTCGTTTAATTTTGAAATTGTGTTCTTGGTTTCCGAAATTCCAGTGAAAATCTAGTAATGAAAAAATAAATAACTTAATGGTAAAATGTACTTTTATTCAGTGGCTATCTGTAAAGATTGTCTGCTGCCCGCTACCTCAACTTTGTTCTCTGATTCGTATTTGCCATGCATTGCTTTCGTTGTTATATTCCTATTTAATATGGAAATTGATGAAAAAAATGCTATTAATTCTATTGCGATTTTTAACGATATGCTACTCGGTGACAAAATTGACGATTTTTACTATAGTTATTTCTTAAAAAAATGTCAGTTGGATGAAATAATTTTCTGTGAATGTGTTGATTAAAAGTTGAATTTTATAATTTAAATGGTATATCTCTAGTATATCCCTAAAATATCGATGAACAGTCAGAAACTAAAGGAAAAAATATCTTTAAAATATTTTCTTGTTGTAACAACGATAGTTGACGGCAGTAGAACGTGCGCACATGAAGCGTCTCGATATAATCGGTTACTATATTAAAATTAATCAAACAATGTGCCAATTAATTAAGGACTGTTAATTAAAAGGCCATTTATAATGCGCCAATTAATTAAGGACTGTTAATTAAAGGCCATTTATGATGAGTATTGTGGCGGAGAGAAATGAAGGGGAAATGCTTGTGACAGCTGATCATGCCTCGCTGACGCTGCTGCGTGCCACACGTCTTTCTGCCAAACTTATTTAGGGTCTGTTTACAAAAAATTTGAAGAATATTTCTGAAAGAAAAAGTGTTGCCAAAATAATTAGAAATATCCATTACAAAATTGCTGCACGTGGTATTTGAAAAATGTTATTGAAAAGTGCGATAGAAAATAGTTGAAGGATATTCCCAAAAAAGTGTAGCACAAATTAAATACTTTCCTTACACCGACGTTATTCATGAGGAAAAAAGAAATATTGTTTCTTAGTACATGAATTTAATAAGTTTTTGATCATTCATGATTTATTGTTTCAGTTACATAAATTCTCATTTATATATACTGACAAACATCTATTTGCTAACAATTTTACCACATGTAAGCATTTTTTTATCAAATTATGAATTGTACACTTTCTATTTCTATCGGGTCAAAATTGTTTAATTATTCGACGTTGAAAATATTTATAAATATGAAAACCACATTATTTTTTAAATTATTCAGAGACTGAATAGTATAAGTTATACTTATATAAATAATTTTTTAAATAAATCTCACTGAAATAAGAGATAGAAAAATAATCCCGGCAGTGAACAACGTCAGGAAATTGATCGAGATTGTCCAAACTTGGGACGGCGCTAAGCCCGTTAGGGCTGTCATTTCTCAAGCCCTTCCGGCAATCCTTTCCGGTGAATCCTTCCCTTCAAAGTCCTTCAGCCTCTTCACACTCTTTGAATCCTTTCATACTCCTTGTATCTCTTAATGCTTCTTTCTATTCACAATCCTCTAGTTCCTCCATACTGATTTCTATCAACACTCCTTCAAGCCTTACATTTCTCTTCGCACTCCTTCAGTCCCTCCGAACTCCATCTTTTCCAACTCCTATCTACTATCATTCATCTTGTCCTGCACTATTATTTTTCTTGTATTCACTTCAAAGCGTTTTTCCGTCCATACTCATTTTATTTTCCGTTCCCTTGCTCTCCTTCCTTCTATTGCTCCAAAATTTTCGAAGCTTTTATTTTCGTGAAAGTTATCTCACCATTCTGTCTGTTTTCGATGAATTTTGATTAAATTGTTCCAACAATTATTCACACCTTTACTCTTTCCCTCTTCATTGAAATTTTGAATTTTTCCTTGCGTTATTTTAAATTTCTGGGAGCTGTTCTCGCTTCCTGCTCACAGCCTCAATCCTGACGACATACCACACTCCCAGACACTTTTTTGTGGCGCCAGCTTATGTCATCGAAATTTTCTGCTTATTCGAGCACTCAAATCCCTTTATAAAGGGGTGATCCAGATACGCACCCTTGCTATGAATAACGTTCAGATCACGAGCGGCCGACCGTAGGCCATGGGATGGCCATCGATAACACTTCCATAATGGCAGGAGTGTCGTACGTTATTGGTGGTGTACGGTGTCATGTCTTGCTACACTCAGAAAGCTGGCTGGGCCTTGTTGTCCGAAGAGTGACACACTTTCCTACCCCCAGCTCAAGCCGAGAGCGGAAGTAGCACTGATAATATTTATTTCCGTGCTAAAATGAGTCAGAATGACCTACACAAGCGCAATAAGTGCATCGATATCTGGACGAAGTCCCGCTCATATTTCTGTGAGTGCACTCGCTTCTTTTGACACGGGATCCGGCAGGCGGGATGTGAGTGTGTCATCACATGCTGCTGCCTGTAAAATTCCTGCACACTGCCATTGTCGCTGACACTTTTGTTGCTCTTCTCATTGCTATTGTTGCGCCGAGCTTATTGTTACCGCCAGATTACGGAGGTAGGTAGGTAGGTAACAGGGTAGTATCCCTTTCCCCGGATACGGTTAAACTGTTACGATATTTCTTACTATTCCCTTACCTTTTCGACCTATACTTATTCCCAGTTTTTGCCTCATCGCAGTTTATTAGACATTTATCTGTTTATTCTGCTTCCTTTTAGTTTCTTTTCTCCGTTGCGTGCTGAATTCTTGAAACATTCTACATTTTGATAATTATTGTATTATGCGTTATTTGAACCATTGCTATGCGAACGGAGAAAACAGCCCGAGTTGATGAATAATACCGCCACTCATCAATCTTCGATTTAATTGTTTAAAATACCCAAACACTTGTCCGCTGTTGATTATGATGTTTTCTGTTGATGTTTCAACATAGTGATGTTTTCTGTTGATAAAAAACTTTTAGATGCACAATATGCGTAAATCTCGATAGATGTTCTCGATGTGCTCAGTATCATTCTCGCGCATAATGAAACGTTACCCTATTAACTAATCAAGAGTGTGGCTCGCTCTGCAAGTTTTGGGCGCACAAAATGCAGATTTTGCGGCCTAGATATGCACTCACAACATAGCAGACCAACGGAATTTCGTCGTGCAAACCATTGGTCATGCTCATAGTGGTGTCTCTTCAAGTGAAATCATCCATCATTTTAGGCCTGCCTCTCGAATGTTTGTTTAGGCTTGCATCAACAGCCTTGAAGCTCACAATAGCCCCGAGTGTCAACAACCATTACGGAGCCTCACAACTCTACAATGAATGCATCATCAAGCTCACAATAAAACTAGTCCGTACTCAAGCCTTCATCGCAATTTGTTGAGCTTGCACATAATTGAAGTAACCTACGTCAGCATCATCAGTCTTGCTTTTGTGGACACTTCTTCACCTCTTGTGAGCAAGTCCATTAATTTCACAGCCTGTGACTGTCTTTATAGTGGACGTGTTCGACTCGAACTGTGACGGTATTCATGATACTTCCACACATTCACACCAGAAGCCCACATTTTTTTCGGAACCAGTCGCTGATTTTTTTTGTGGCTCTATATTAATGTAAAACGGTTTTGGATGAAATTACTTTATATTAATTCATAGTTACATTAAGTCGAGTTAATTGAAACTGCGTTCTATCATTACCAGTGTAAAATTGAACATTTTGTGAACGGAATCTCATTTCTGGGACTGCTGTGGCTGCAGAAATTTAGATTTAGGGATTATTATTATTTTTTTTTTGCAAACTGATCGAGCACGGTATCCGTTTTGAGCTTCTTGCGCGGCATTCGTAATACATTGGTGGTAAATATTGAAGTTTTTAAATCTTAATAATAACTTTATTTTACGTACAATGAAATAATTAACTAAATTGACAATTGTTTTTCTATCCTCATCTTTGCACCTTTATAATGGAAATGGTGTCAAACTTTTCGATAAACCGTGTTAGTTTTTTAATCACGTTGGAGTTTTATAGGGATATGCGCAACTGCTGCTTGTCAAGTTGTTAACACGTGTTTAAATCCTTGTAAAGAATCAGGATACAGCTTAAATTAAAGTTCATTGCTACAGCACTAAGTTGGTTAAGTGCGATAACAAAATTTTCAGAGTTTGTCGAGTTTTGCTAACCATCGATTCGTTTGCTCAACAGGTATGAGCTAGTGGCGTGGTCAACCTCTTGCCTTGAGACTGCGCTTGGTGTCGTATGTAAAAAAATACTTTTATATTAATCTTACGCAGCTCATGATATGTGTGCAAAGCCGTGCTTGCAATTGTTCAATTATTGCGATTTTTGTACTAAGAAAGAATTGATGAACGCAGTGTAAAATAGAATTGTATATACATGCTCCTATAAATAGACGCACGGAATTTGAAATAAGATTCCGAACTCTGTTGCATTGATTAATTCAACTGATTATATTATTTGTGTAAAAATGAACTTTCCTTTGCATTCAAGAAGCAAAATGACTCACGGCTGACGTGCATTTATGGAAATAAATAAAAGTCTACGGATTTCGATGTTGAGATTTTACTTTTCTATTGACATTCTAGAAGGATCATTTATGCATTACGTTCGGTAAATTTCAAAATATCGAAATTTTTAGGAAAGACGATGAGGTTGTTGACGTTTTTAAATTTTATTATTCCTGATTGATTTCCATAAAACACTGAATGACTTCCAAGGTGTTAAATGTTTCTCTTTTAATGCTACCATGATTTTTTTTTTAATTTTCCCATAATGCGTTTGATAGTCCAGCAAGTTTTATTGTGGACTGATCTTCATGGTGACAACCAAAATCCAAAGTTCTGAGAAAATAACTTTTTCTAATCGGGATCATCAGAGGCCTCCATATTCGTGTCTATAATATTAGTCTTGCTTATTATTATGTTTTGAATTCAATGTTTAATTCAATTATAATTTTATTAAATTACGTCCTGTTTCCGGGCCAAACTGGGCGTGGGTGACCAGCGCCAGGTCTAAAACTGCATCGCAAGTTGGATAATGTCTCACTCATTTCCAACAGTGTTGGTTTGAATGAGTTAAAAGTTGAAAAAAGTTAAAGATGTTAAAGCTACGTTAAATGTTAAAGAATAAACAATTCACGAAACTAAAATACCCAATGAATCACTCAGTACTCTAAATTTTCTCACGGAAGGTAAAGCTGAAATCTACGTTTCATATGTAGATTATTAAACGATCGTACAACGGCTGAATATTAAACTTTAGTAGAGGTTTCCAAAATGGTAGTCTGTGTTTCCGTCGGCCTCGAACTTGCTTTGTGTTGCATTCGTTTGTGCTGTCATCGTTTGTAATGCATTAGTTTGTTACAGTCGTTTGTGCTTCCCTCGTTTGTGCTGCTCTCGTTTGTTACTTCGTTTGTGCTGCATTCGTTTGTGCTGCCCTCGTTTGTGTTACGTTCGTTCTTGCTGCCATCGTTTGTGTTACATTCGTTTGTGCTTCCCTCGGTTGTGTTACATTCGTTTGCGCTGCCCTCGGTTGTGTTACATTCGTTTGTGCTGCCCTCGTTTGTGTTACATTCGTTTGTGCTGCTCTCGTTTGTGTTCCCTCGACAGGATATTCGTTCCCACGCCCGAGTCCTTTGGGATCCTTGCCGTTTGCTCAGCTTCAAAGTAACACTCCTGGCTTCCGCCGCCACTTAACTCATTTTGCTGCCATGTATTGTGCGAGGAGTGGGGCCGTAGATAGCCAAATCAACAAATCTTAAATCAACTTTCTCCATGTTTTTAATTATTTCCACTACCGTACTTCTTAAACATTTTCAACTTTGCCGACGCTTCTCTGCGCCACTGCATCATGGCTTCTGTACTGGTCAATCTAGCACATTCGTTTAAGCTGTTTGAACTAATGTCAATTTAGATTCCAATAAGTTGTGATTCACATAAATTTCGTTCATTTGGTTATCACCATGTAGTGGATCTAATGTCACTAGAAAAAGAATTCTTCTAAAGCCTTTCTTTGAACCATTTTGAAAAATTGTTCTCCGCCCTTCTAAAACCCGAAGCGGTCATATGTCTTCACCTGATTATAATCAGTGTATTAGTATCTCTTATCGATTAAAATTGATAAGTATGTTCAAAATAAGGATTAAACTCAAGTTACCCATTTCTCTATCTTGTTATTTTTCAGTGCACCAAAGAGAAAAATGATGCAAATTTCTTGTAATACTTTCATACATCACGACGCATGGTTAATGTTGACATTGATGAACGACATTGATGCATGTACTATGGCAAGGCATACTACGACACCTACATGCCTTTTTCGTCGTGTCAGAGTTATGAGTTTAGGCACACGTGTTGAGCTGGAAAAAAGATTGTAAGATGAAAAATGTTCTCTGTAGTTGGTGTGTGTGGCACGCGCGGTCGCTCATTAAATTCTGAGTACGAACTTTAGTTCCCTCGGTTGTCCTCGAACTTTAGTTCCCTCGTGAAACTCATCCCTCACTCTGAGACGGTGATGGTGTTTCATTAGCGATCATAACAATCCTTGTTTCCCCTCGCCTCCCTTTACTTGTCCTTACCTCTGCTGTCTTTCTTACTAAATATATCCCCTTGCAAGGACTTTTCCTAGATGTATACCCTCTTGAACTTACTTTTTCAGGATTTTGGTTCATCCTTCCTTTGTTCCATGCATTGTTTCCCCTCGTCTACTCGTTTCCCTTATTTGTCCTCACCTCTGCAGACGTATATACTCAAGATCTTGGTTCCTACTCCGTTTTCTCTGTCGGTAGTTTCCTACCATATATTTTCCTCCTTGAAATAATGAAACTGTTTTTCCTTATTTACTAACTTATCTTTTTCCTTATTTTCAGTTGTGATTTGTCCCCATTTCTCCCATCATTCTACCCCTCTCCGTTCCTTCCTTTTCCGTTCATTGTTCCCCCAAATTAGGAAAAAGTAACGCGGATTATTTGACAAAATGAACGCGTTTTATAAATTGATGAAGCGCGTACTCGCACAAGGATGAATTTTTTCCACGTTTTTCAAAGCCTTATAACATGTTTAAACTTATCATGTGTAACTTTTGTTTTGAAATTATCTGTAGCTTAATATTGATGCTAATTATTCGTGTAACTTCTGTTAATAAATTATTTTAAGCCACTTGAGCCTACCGAAGATGACCTGCATCTTATAATTTACTGGTAATTCATTAATTAACATCTGGTAATTAACTCGTCCTTCCGCTCAGTTTGTGGCGCTCGCCATTGAACACGAAACGCGTGCTGCCCTATTTATTTTTCTTCAATTTCTTTTTTTTTTTTTTTTTTGCTCGGGACATTTCTTCGCTTATTTTCCACTTCCTCAGTCTTGTAAAAGCGCTCACCTTTGGAACGGTTTTCCTTTGAGTCGCTGCTATTCAAGCCTCGTCTCTTTGATTTCATCGTCGGATGTGTAGGCCTCCTTTGCATTGTTGACCGGCCTTCAGTTTCCTTCACTAGTTCTTGCTTTCCTTCTTACCGTTGCTGATGCCCATGAGCACGCGTCACTCCTGAGTGTTAAAATGATCACGCAAAAGCGAATGGGGCATGTAACATTTTTGGTGATCAAGAATTATGAACTACTGAATCTTGAGTGCTTGCCGTGTATCGTTTTTGAGTAGCTATTATTGGTCTGATAATTGCAGATTTTGTTCCGGGCAATGTTTGCTCTAAATATTGCGTGTAGGTATTGATTTTGTTATTACTGTTCTAGATTGTTGGTGTTATCAGTGCTTACGATTCTTGTCATTACTGTTGTTGATTGTTGCTGTTATCACTGCTGTCAATTGTTGTTATGGTCTCTGTTATGCTGGTGGTTACGTGGTTACGGCTGCCGTTTTCTATATATTACACGCACGTGTCCTTAATGTTGCTTAGGCCGTCTTAGCCCGCCACGGCGTGTAGGCCTATACAATAGCAACACACGGCCTACTGTCCTCACCCACGCTGTAAATCTCGACGCGTTTTGTCTTCTAGGCGGCGCTGAAAGACTCGTTTTTTCCTCTCTCCCATCTGGCTGAGACGCCTGCCTTAAATGTACTTTAAATGACAGCGTATCGAATGCTTTTAAATTGTCCTTTCCTAAAATTTTCTCTCGGTTATTTCGTTGAAAAATTCAAATTTTTAACGTGTATTGTTGTGTTACATCTACCCGAAAAAAAATATCTGTGGTGAAAATTCTAGACGGACGATTGGAGAGCGATTATTAGCCGTCGATGAACTAAAAAATATAACTCAGTACTCACTGCAGTGAGTGACAGAGAGCGCATTTTCTCGTCGACGAAAACTTGAGGTCACGGACGGACAGACAGACAGACGGACATGGCAAGCACAATAGTGCATTTTTTCCATAAATGAGAAAATGCGCTAAAAATGTGAAGAAAATATTGTAAATTTAGATTTTTAATAAGTAACATTTGCACAACCTCAAACTAAGACGAGAGGAACTCTGTGGCCGCAGCAAGAGGAAGAATTTCTTATTTTTTCCCCAGCGTTTGAGGTTAAGTAAATAGCCGCTCTTGAGCCGTCTGCCTGCTGGTCGCCACTGCAGCCTTATACGCCTGTGGTCATAATGTACGGGGGTATCGTGTACGTGTGCACGTGCGTGTACGTTAACTTTGTGCATGTCGTGTACGTCAAACCTTGTGCTTGTCAACATAGTGTACGTGTGGTTGTGTGGACATCGTGCACGTGCTTGAACCTCGTGCACGTGTAACATCGCGTGGACCTATATCACGTGTGGGTGAGTGGGCCATGTGCACGTGTGAGTGTGTGGACATCGTACATGTGTGGGAACGGGAATGAATGACTACATGAAATGAAGTATCAAAGAATACTTAGTACGTAGATACCCACCTTCTCGTGAAGGAATGCGTTCGTTCGATTACGAATGTGTTTATACTTTGAAGACGATCGTGTATTGAATTTGTTTTAATGAAAACATTCGTGTATGCATAAGGACATTGCATGAACAAGGACACGATCGTACATCGCATTTGTTTGTTTTAATGAAGACATTCATGTATTTGCAAGGGCATTCGTGAATTCGCGTATTCGTAAGCATATTCTTGAGGAAATTGGTATATTCAAGAGGACATTCATGTACTGACATAAGCCTTGCCTGCGGTCGCCCACTTGCCTGCGGAAGCGATCGTAGCTCGTGTTAGTTTAAGCCGTCTGCTTCCACTTCTAATTACCGCTCTTTAATTGCCTACAGCTTAGTTATGTGCTTATTTTTTGTTCCGTTTCAAAAGATTACTTGTTAGTTTTTGCTTCTCAATTAGTGGCCGTTTGTTAGTTTTGCCTCCTTATTTAAAGTTATCTGTTAGTTTTTTCCTAATATCTAGTGGTTATTTGGTAGTTTTTTCTATTATTTAGTCGTAATTTGTTTGTTTTTTTCTTATAGTTTAGTGGACATTTTTTCGTTTTTGTCTCTTGTAAATGGCCATTTGTTATTTTTGTTTCCAGTTCGGTGGCCATTTTCCATCTTGAACGGTTGAACAGTTAACAATCTGCACATAGCCTCAAATTTGATTAAATTTTATTTTAGTAAGAATTTTCTTGTAAAGAAGCCCAGAAATTCCCAGTTCATTTTGCTTTGAATTTATCATTTTATTCGTGAGCCACCGACTCCAGGGATTCGTGCGTGTACGTGTGGTCCTGTTGGCGTCACGTTTCGTGCGTGTGTGCGGCGTTACGAAAGTGTAACGTATCGTGCACGTGTAGGTTCTTAAGTGCTGAACTATTTGAAGTTGTTTTTGATCTACCAGTTGAGAGACGAGCTCGCTTTGGGTGGGGTATGTGTGTGGTTACTTATTGTCAAGATGTTGTGTATTTCTATTTACTCTGTGTAGATTTATTCAGTGACAAATAAATGATATTTTTACGCAACATCAATACATTTATCTCGTGGTCTGTGTAAATTTTATTCAGTGACCACTAAAAAATACTTTTACGCAACTTCAATACATTTACCTCGTAGTTTATACTTTTCAATGACATGCAGATGGAGTATAAATGATTCTCTAGCTACGACCATGCAAAGGGGTTAAACTACTAAATTGCACTTGATTTTAGTTCGTGTTTCTTCTTATTTGCCCGCCGTTTAACGTATTTTTTTCTCGCGTTATTTACTCGAAAGCTAGAATTTTTAACTTTTTTACTTGGGATCATTTAATACGAAAACTTTGGCACAGTTCGTTAATTTTTCAGTGGGCGAAAACCAACGCAAACCGAAATGAGAGGTACTTTCCAATCTGAAACTACTCAAGGTTCGTTACTCAGGATTAAGGTTATCGGGAGTTATGGAATATTATTGAGAAGTACAGGATTATTGATGAAATTCGTAGACTTTCTCACATTCTATTTTCTAATTGATTAGTTTTAATGAGAAGTACAGTATTATTGATGAAATTCATAGACTTTCTCACATTCTATATTCTAATTGATTAGTTTTAATGAGAAGTACAGTATTATTGATGAAATTCGTAGACATTCTCACATTCTATTTTCTAATTGATTAGTTTAGCTGGAAGAGTAAATTCAAATGAGATAGGATTAAGGTCATTGCTTCATTGTGTCTCATTTGCTATCCTGAAAGAAACGTATGTTTTGCCTTGTTCTTTTCAAAGGAAAAAAGGCTAATTAAGGCTGCAGCCATTATACCGCGGTTTATCAACCTGTGTTCAATTTATTTATTACACATCCTATCTTATATTGTAAGCGTATTATTCTTCCACTTCATTGGCTAACGCTCAATTAATTTCCTCAAACTTCTGCATTTATAACAGACGCATCGAGTTAAATCATAAGTCCCGGAAAGTTATTGAAATGAGTTCCGCGTTTAATTAAGTGCCTAACTGAATCCATTATTTTAAATCTGATTTATTCGAGTGTGAGCAATTTTTTGTTCCACGCGTCTTCTAGGCCGTTCCTTGTGCGACGTATTGTTACGCTTCAATTCATGTGGTTTTCATAAATTAATTAATATTTCGGCAAATAACTTCGGTCGAACCGATATCAATTCTTTTACACGGAACTAATTTTAAGAATTTTTTTCTATTAAGAGGTCATTTTTATCCTGCTGCTATATCATTGTAGCGGAGAAGCTTGTTCAATTATTTTCAAGTCAATAAAGTTCACTGCCATGAAGTGCGCATGCTTTTGTTCAAGCCAATAATTTCACTACCATTACTCGTGCACAATTATATTCTGGTAGATTTATTCCACCATTGCAGAGTGAGAATCAATTATATTCATGCTCATTAATAAATTTCACCATCGTAAAGTGCGAGCACTTATCATCAGAACACAAAATTGACAATAAGATAGCACACGTGCTGGTCTACATGTTACCTCCATACCTCCCACCTGGCGGTCGTCAGCAGCTATTGATTACCCTAAGCCTTTTATATGTTCCTTTATTTCACTACTGCATATAATCTGCCAATATAGCTTATTGTTAGCTCATTTAAAATCATAACGGAATTATTCTCCCTTATTTAATGGTCGCCGATAAGAGGATCACGATTATAAACTGTGCAGCTCATCTTATTTTACGACCAGGTTACGACTGTCCTGAGAATTGAGTTGCTACAGAGCGTGCACTCGTGGAGATGAGTGAGATTTTATCCAAACTACGATATATTTCTGCTATTGTGTGAGTCATTCTGACCCGTTTTTGCTAAGCTAAAGGGCCTATCAGTGTTACATATTCTCTCTGCTCGTGGAAGAATGTGTGTCACTTGTAAACTATTACCCACTAAATTTTATGAGTGAGCGGTGCCTCATACGCGTGTGATGTTCATGCGAGATCGCGGCTTATATTCATATGCTTTATGGATCCCTGGGATCTATTGTGTTCATTGCCAGATCCACTCATGATCTCGTAGGATGATCCGCTGAGCGTGATCATGCATTCAATGCTCGCCTCGTCACAGCTAATATTCAGTCTTGTTCATCTGCCATGAGTATCTTAAATGCTAACAACAGTAAAAACATTTCGGAGCAAAAGAATTTTGTGTTGCTGACATTACTTTTCTTATATTATATACGGTGTTAAAGTTCAAACGGAATTTATTTTGCATTTTAATTGTTATAATTTTTCGCTGAGTTATAGGGAATGTCTTCGATTGAGCTTCGATCGCTAGCTGCCAAATTCATGCTCTCTTTATATGTGCTTGAAGACAAAAGAAAGTACCAAAAAACTTGTATCCACCAGACCTTTCATTAATATTCATCACATTTTCTGTGGTGTAATTTTTGTGCAATAAATATTTTTGAGACTTATGAGAGGCATGCAGGAGTTACCGGTTCTCTTGAAGTATCAACCGATGAAGTATCAACCAAGCCAGCCCACTGAGGTGGAAGGTTTTTCTGGTGCTTGAGTTGTGAAGAACGTTGATTGAGAGGCAGGGACTGGTTACCTGGACTTCATTTGTGTCAAGATCCAGCTCCATTACCTGCCTGATGAGTTCTTAATGCTCAGATTTGAAGGCTGCCTGTCCATACAATGTATCAGTTCACGCTCATCGATCGCCACGAACCAAAGGAATAATATCGAATGCAAAATAGAAGAAGAGTTGATCTATGCGGACCGACCACGCGCTTGAGGTCGATATGCATCAAATTAAATAATTACATCGAGTAACAATGTAATTCTGATAAGCCTCAGGATCTCAGGATGAAGAAATTATCAATGCAATTCTGAGTAATGAGTATCAATGTAATTCTGTTTAGCCTCTATATATAATTATGCCAAAGCAAGGGCTGCATATTGCAATTTGAATATGAAAGTGAGCTCAGATGACATATTAGCCCCGGCAGAATGCTTTGTCTGGAAAGTATATAGCTAGGACATTGGTGGTATAATAAGATGATGAAATAATTCGACTAATGAATGATCTATTGAGTTTCGATCGCGTTTTCTGTTATGCTATCTTACTGTCTATCTGCGCCTTAATTATTGATTGTTATTCACGTGGTTTTAATTTTGGCATCAGTGGTAACGTTCTGTTGAAAAATGTGCATTATGGACCTATAACCTGCCTAAGCAACTAAATCATGAAGAGAAATTCACGCAAAAGTTTGTATACGCGCCGTTTATTTGTTGCGTTTTCTCAACAAAACAATACGCGCCATCGTGGATATAGCCCTCCATCTGTTATCTAAATCAGCTTAATAGGTCGGTTCAATAACCAAGCATGCTTTTTATACAATTCCGTTCTTACGCAACGCGGACGCTGCAGTATCTTTTTGTGCAGTATTGATCGGCTACTGAATAACTCGTATATACTGAATACTATTGAATAACTCGTGCCTTTTCACTGACGTCGTTGTGATATTTATGCGGCTAATCTGATATGACTTCACTTAATAATTTGAATTGTATTCTCTACAGATTTTAGCAAAACTGTATGGTAGTTACAATTTATTTCGTACGCAGTGTAACAGTCGCGCTTGAAATAGAGCGTGGTTGTTCATTTATGGTTGATTTAATGTTCATTCAGGTTGATTTTAATACTTGATATTTTTGTAGAATAATGGGATTTTTTTAGTTGTTTACTTTACAGCGCTATATAAGACCCCCAGTCCTGATTTATTTGCTTGCTAAATTCGCTGTCCGCGTCCTGGTGCAATGTTATTCACATTTTTGTTGGTAAATTAGACACGGCTTCTTTGGTGTCGATCGTAAAAAGTATTTTACTGCGTTGTCGCTATAAGCGACGTCAATACATGCTATATTTTCCCGCAAAACTGGAGACGATATTTTGCACGCTAACAAAAACTGCCAGAATGAGGCTGCTGAACTGCTAGTCGGAATACTGCTTTGATGATCGTATAAAAAAATAAAAATACGGGCATTAAACATAAATACAATAATACAAAAAAAAATGCGGGCATTATTCCACCTTCGCTGCTTGTACTCTACGGGCAAATTCTTTTTTAGGAGTTGTAGAAGTTTCCAAAAATGTCTTGAGCGTTTTTAAAGTATATCTTTTATCATGAAAAATGAAATTGTTTCCATTCATGTAAAAAAATGTTGTTTTTTTTTCGGCTTGCGACACTGGTCCTCCCGGAGTTTTCTATTTTGTTAACTAATAAAAATTACTTATCAATATATCTCATGGGAAGCTATTAATTTTTATTGCTGCACATCTGCATGTGTAAGTCCACACTTTTTTCAATTAAGAACAATTCTTACACTATCTGGCCTCAATTCCTTGTATTCCATGTTTTTAGTGGTTTTGATTTAATTCAATTTTATTAAATTTTAATTCAAGTCAGAAAAATTAGCGCTTTTTGAATGAGTTAAGTGGTGCCAAGTTATTCAAATTTTCATAAAGGTTCGTTCAGCGACTCTCCACTCAAAAAAATGAATCGGACTCCGTTCTAGGGGCAGTACACTTCTTGCCCTTGTTTCATTCATCCTTGCCTAGTTTATCTCGGAAAAAGGACGTAGAAATGCTACATGCAGGAATTGGCCCACTATTTGGAGAATATACCTCGTCAATTTTTTCAGAGTGTATGAATTTAACCTCACAGAAATGGCTGCCGTGCCACCCTCCTCGTGCAGGCCGGATCCTTAAAGTCCGCATTGCCAAGTTTTTTTAGGAGTGATCGATGCACGCGAGCGTTGGAACTGTTGACATTACGGCAGTTCTGGACCGCCCATTATTATCACGGTGACCGTACATTAATACCGTTGCTGTGCTTAATACGGTTGCCGTGTCCTAATAATGGACTGGTTTCAGTGCTGGCAACGTACGTTACCAGATCTGGTAATAATTGCACATTACATGAAACGCGTCATCTTATTCTATGACGTATTACCTATTATCTGTGAATTAAAGCTCCAAATTTGGCTTGTGGTGGTCCTTAAAAGTTACTAAAACCCTTAAAATACAATATTTTTCTGCGTCTCAATTATTCTCTTCCATTTGATACCCTTCCTCAAGTATTCCTTATTCCTCAATTCTTAGCTCCCGCCATACCCGTTTCCTGGGTTGTCTTTAGACTGAATAGAAATTTTTCTGCAGATGCTCTGAAGAAATATTACCAGTGTATTTATTGGTGACGTTTTAAGAGCGTTCAGTTACAGTGGTCAGCCTGATGCCTTCGTTTTATGACCCTGAGAGTTTGCTTTCGGATCATATCTGGCTGGGCGCTGCTAAAAAACTGCATTCTCTGAATAGGCTTCGCAATTTATTTAGTTTAATGGGTTCCGCTTTGGTGTGAGGGGACGAAATCGGGTGCAGTCGAGCGTAAGGTGTCGAAAATATCGTGTCAATTTTGTGTATAGGGCTGCGTGCTGTATGATCGAACGGGGCAGCATTGACCGATTGCATTAAGTGCACGTAACGAAAAATGCGCCGTGTTGAATTTGAATGCGTAGCTCCAATTGTTGCTTGTGTTGCTTCTTTCGAATTTGAGAACAATGACTTCATTATTGGACAAAGTTTGAGAACAAAGTTTTATTATTGGATATTATCTATCGATGAAATCAACGACGTAGTGCTTCACACTACTTCTGCAACTTGGAGCTGCTTGCCCGATGTTAGTGTTGTTTCTTTGAAAAATCGTTGAATGTTTGTGAGGAATTAGGTTTCAGTAAATTTTACCTAACTATTTTCCTGATTTCTATTCGGATGCCTACGAATTTTGTTGATTATTTTAAGAACTGAGTGCTGAAAATCACAAAATTGTAAATAAAAACTTCCATTTACGGAGAAAAGAATTAATGTTCGGTGCTCCACTGCGCGTTTCAATCCACTTTATAGAAATTGCAAATTTGTGCGTGTTGCGATACATATCGTGAGAGATTTCAGTTCAGTTTAAATTCAAGCTTTCTCCAGATAATGCCACTAATGGATTTTTTTTTTTGTAAGTTTCAAAAGTTCAATCGATCGCGTTAATCGGCTGCTTCGGAATTGCTCAAATCGAGCCGAAAATTGAGCCGTTTTTGACTGAATGACTTGCCACCATTTGACAAGCCGAAAGCCCGTTCATGTTGTAGAATAGTTCAGTGCCACTTCAACCGCGGTTTTAGAAATGAATTTAAATGGATCGAAGCATGGTATTTATGATGACGTTTAAATTCTTCGTTGCTTGAACCATTTATTCGTGTGTATTCTTGTGCGTGATTCCTTTGTGTGAAATGTTGACATTTGTACATTTTTCTTCTGTTATTGCTGGGAAGACTTTCCTCGGGATATTCTCCGCCGCTATGACAGTTTCTGTTTATTAATTTTACCGGCGAACGTGATATTTAATTGGCTAGGTATATTACTAAAAATTGCTGTTCATAAATTGCTCAGATTTAATAGACCGTGTCCTTTAAAAAGCAAGATTGAGTCTCCGGCCCTACAGTGATTTAAGATATTGTGCTGTCTCGCAAACCACGACCTATACGCAATAGAAGGCGATTCCTAAATAGCGTTAATTCTTGCCCTGTTCAAATCTGCATTTATGAGCGTATTCAATGCGCATTTCCTTAACTCGCAAGCTTACATTTATATTTGTCATTGGTTGTGGTAATTGAATTGTACGATTATTGTCAATGTTATCAATATATATTATCAATAATCATACAATTCATGAATTGAATAATTCCTGAATTTGTGGTATAAATCGGAATTAGAAAAAAAGATCGTAGTTGTTGACACAAATCAGAATAAAAAACTAATAAGAATTTTCGGTAAAAATTCGAAATTTGAAACAACTAGAATTTTGGGTACAAAACGGAATTTTTAATAAAAACCTGAATAGAAAACAATTTACAATTTACGCTACAATCCCCTGCAATTGTTACCGACGTGCTGCAACAACTGCTAGCAAATTCATCAGCTACACACGCTGCCGGACGCGCTTGGTTGTTTTTACGTACGCGTTGATTAGCGTAATGCACAGGACTCGTGCCATGCCACCTGCGTCTTTTTGCTGCAGGCCGCTCCTGTATAATTACGACCAGCCACCCTCATTCTGTTACTGCAATATTGCTACTATATCTTACTTGCATCTCGGTCTGTTATATCCACGATCATATATAGAGTTATGATACTTTTATTGGCCGTTTGTTGGCTATCGTACGTTTCTATCTTATACCTGCATCTCGGGCTGTTATATTCATGATCATATATAAAGTTCATTGGTTGTTTGTTGGCTAGCGTAGGCTTCTATCAAATACTTGCATCTCGGTCTGTTATATATTCACATATATCGAGAGTTAGGATCATGTTATTGGTGGCTTTCATTGGCCGTTTGTTGGGCTATCGTATGCTTCTATCTTTATATATACTTGCATATCGGTCTGTTATAGTCATGATCATATATGGAGTTATGTTAAGTTTACTGGTGGCTTTCATTGGCCGTTTGTTGGCTATCATAGGCTTCTATCTTATACTTGCATCTCAGTCTGTTATATTCATGATCATATATAGAGTTATGATCCGTTCATTGGTGGCTATATTATCTATACCTGCAATATCGCCTCTAAGTTTTGCTTGCATCTGTGCCTGTTTTATTTATACACTATCCTATTGAAATATTATTTATTAGTTTAGTTAGTAATTTCGCCTTCACGTTATCGTATCATCGAAAGCAGTTATGTGTTTTCCTTAACTCTGCTGCCCGATTAATAACTTGATTCGGTTAGGATATTGGATGGAGGAGCCCGAATGCTTGGTGACTGAATTTGGCCGTAATGAAAAGTCGATGCGTGTGTAAATTGATCCTAATGAAATAATAATCACAATGAATTGTGATGTACTTCAGACAAACTAATGTAGAATGTAGACCTTATATTTAATTCGTCATCTTAATTTCTAATGTTATTGAGATTTCCTCACGGCACTCGTTAAACAATAAAATATTAGCTTCGATGTAAGAAAATATCTCGCGTAGTCATGATTTCTTCTATTTGTAAAAGCCTAATATTTATCCTTTTTTTTCTCAGGTACGAATGATGAATATTACCTGAAATTTTGTGCTGAATATTTTTTTCTTTAGTATATATTTTTTTCTTTTTTAGTAACTTGATTTGTGCCTGTGATGCAATGACATATCATACAAGTAGTCATGGTATTTACCCTCCTGATTTACGTGTGATGGTCGTGACTTAGGGTGACACCGTTATGGTTTTGTTATGGTTTGGTACCTACTACGTGGCTTTCTGGTCATCATAAATGACAACGCAATCGCGGTATAAGATACCGCTGCATAATAAAATAAGATAGGTACACGCTAGCAACCTTATTCGTCTAGTGCCTCAGAGCAAAATTAGACTTGTTAAATGCGAGAACGCATGCTTCCTCCCCTTGTGCAGTTTTATTTCTGCATGAATTTTCAGGACTCACTTGGATTTTGGGATGACAGAAACGACAGCAACATAATTTTTTAAATGATAAGCTCTATATGTAGCTCGTTATTTTTAGTTGCTTAAAAATATGGTCCTTTAGTTGCTGAAACTCACAAAGGATTATATTTTTATAGTCCATATAACAGTCCACATTAGTCAGTTCTGAATTCCCGCTGTCTGCGTTTTCCGGGTTGGCTTTAGACTGAATAGAATTTTTTGCCCGTCATTGGCATTACGATGGATTGCTTACTTCTCAAATTCAAACTTTTCATAACTCACCGAGCACAAATATTTCGCTTCTTAAACCTAATTTTGCGAATTCTTCTTCACATATCTAGGCTTACACAAAAATTATCTGCTTATCACCGCGATCGCGCATCTGAGTTCGAGCGTTCGTTCCTCGCCGGAAGCGCGTGAAGGTTTTTCTTGAGCTTCGTTGCGATCGACGCAGCAACATTAAAACATTGCTCGCAAAAACTGTGCACTAATTCACCAAACATTGCTGCGTCCCTTTCACGGGTTCGAACCCCAGTGTGCCGTGAAATTTTCTGCAGCTCAAGAATTCATTACACTAGCTTCACAGAATCGTGTTTTTTTGATTTGTTCATTTTCGTTTTTAATGAGGTACTGAAGACACCGGCGCGGGATCCAGAGGATCTATAATTTTTTCTGTTGAAGTGTTATTTAATATGTCCCTGAACGAAGTATCTGTTCAATAAATTCTATAAAACTGGACGTAATACTGTAGAGTCGTGACTATAAAGTATAAAGTCTTAGTCACGTAATTTAAAATGTTGTGTTTTAGAGTCTAAAAATCACCGGCACGTACTAAAAAGCAACAAGAGCTTCTCGTGAAAAGGTCGGTCGTGCGGGCCAAATTTGCGGTCGTTTTCTTTGAAATTTCCTCTGTTGGCGTCTAAAAATTTTCTGTCACGAAGGAGTCCTTTTTTACAATACTTCTCTTTAACTTCACTTCTTGTTTATCTGTTTGTCTGTCTGTTTGTCTGTCTGTCTGTCTGTCTGCTACAAATCTTATAATCGAAATTTAATACACTTCTACTTTTCCTATCGATCTGAAATTTTGCACACTTGCGTAAAGTTGGAGACAATACAAGAATCAAATGACAAAATAAATGATTTTAAAAATTAATTTTTTTTTTCAATATTAGAAAAATTGAAAAAATAATTTTGTCAGCTACAAATTTTATAACTGATATTTGACACACTTTTACCTATCCAATTGATCTGAAATTTTGCACACTTGTGCGAAGTCGGAGGCAATGCATGCATGAATCAATTGACAGAATAAATAATTTTGAAAAAAATTATATATTAAAAAAATATAAATTAATTTTTTTAATGTTCGAAAATAAAATGAGTAATTCATTGTACATCTTTAACATTGGATACACTGGATTCTTTAGAAGTGTTGTCTTTAAAAAGTAATTTTTAAACGTATATTATTTTGTTGTTGTTGCCACAACCCCAAGAAAGTTAAAGCCTAGTGTACAGGCGTGTGTACATGGCGTAAAATGCTCGTTTGATTTTGTAATACGGTCCTGAAAAGTGTACTACAAAATTGTGATGTACTGCTATAGTACTGCAATACTGCTCGTTATGATGCCCTACAATAAACATGGTAGTGCTTTTGTAGCATTTTAGTACTATTATATTCTGCAGAATGATGCAGTAGAACATTGTGTTGCACTACATCTACCGGAATACGGTATTTACTACCGTAATAACGAGGCTAAATTTAAGCTTTTGGTAATCCGCTCTGTGATAATTTGTTTATTTATTTTGTCGTTTTTCCTTTACGTCCCTTCTAAATTTTAATTCTGGCACCATATGTTGCTGTTCATATTTGGCACGTATTGAAAAATTTGATCTACCGCCTGATGAATCGCTTTTTGTAACTTCTCTCCGTAAAGCGTTGAGTTCAAGATTTACCTGCTGTGGCAAGCGCGAAATGATTTTCGTCCGGAAATCTTAGTGAATTTCAGCAGTCGGATATCCGCATTTGTTTGTATGCGAAGAAATCATGGTTTGTGGTATACCAAGCCCCTTTATTGAAGAGAACCCCTGCCACGATGAGTCGCTCTCGAAGCTTTATATCATCATCTCCAATTCAGTGAACACGCTTTATAATTTTCAATCCAGTGAAAACGCCTTATAATTATTACGCTATTGGGATTTGATGAAAGATGCGCTCAGTGCGCCACGGGAAGTCCTCATTCTCTTCGCATTCCAGAACTAGAAATTTCATGGAATTTCTCATTTTTACTCTATTATTTGAGAGCACATATGTTGGTATCAGTCATGCGGATGCTCCTGCTTTAAACTATTGATTTTTTAATAATTCGTTGATCGTAGTTGGTGGTCCAACGGCAGCACTTGCGAAATCTGCCCGTACTTTCGGCTGAATAACAAATAATGCATTGCATCAAAAGTGACCGATTAAGTCATTTGAAGCTTATTTTATAAGCTCTTTTTACTTCTTTCTTATAATTTTGAAGAAAAAATTTTTTTCGAATAATTTTTCATTTCACGTTAAAAATTAGTTGGTCAATGTGTATGGAAGAGTCTTCAATTCATAATTGTTGTATAAACTCAGGGAAAGATATTGTCAGGCTTCTGATTTGTATATATTTTTCCGAACCATATCAATGATAATTAATTTGGTCATGTATCCTGGTCATTTGGTTTTGTATCATTGTTGTTCCCGCATCAGCATAAATTGGAACCGTCGAGTCCTGGATGAAGAGGATCTCTTTTTTATTTGTATTTCATTGAATGCAAATCAAACCCGCACGTTCCGCTATTTGATTCCTTAGCTAGCCCACATTTTTATTGTATATAATTTTTGCAGCCTGCAGTTTATATGATCGCTGTATGAAATAAATATGAGATGAATTTATTTTAAAAATATTATTTTTTACATACAGCTTAGATCTAACGAGTATCTAATGTATAAACCGGAAGCACTAGATCTATTAAAAGCTATGACCCTTGTCCCGTGAGCTTCCGCTTGACGATTTCTCTGCAAGGGCCGTGATAGCGAAACTGTTTTTGAAAGTACGGCGCTGGTTTCGGTTATGGGAAGGCGCGGGTACCCGCATATACATCCGTAAATGGAAGCTCAGCGGCCATTGAGCGCGTGCTCGACTTGTGTGTTATATTTTACGATCGAAGCTTCGCCCTCATGATCGCGTATTCAATCGCTGCTTCATTCATGTATTGATCGCGCTCGTGCGTGCTAGTCCTTGCGCATTTTATATTAAGGCAATAGATGGTCGCTCCGAAGTTTGAGTGATGTTAGAGTTGCCGTTCTTATTACACGTTCTATACATGACGTCGAAAAATGTAAGAGGAAGAATAAATTTCGAATTCAACTCTTAGTAATATCGCAAACAAATATGGAAAAATACCAGAGACTAGGGAAGAATCGAAAAATTGCAATCTAGAAATCATGTTAATGAATAATCGCTTACATTTCTTACTAGGACACTCGGTGATATAATGAATGTGCTTTACGTAGAGGTAATATTTAACACGTGCCTGCATGGGCGTAGCCGCAGTACCTAACTCACTTGAGGGTGTAGTCGCTCGACCGCTCTTGTGCGCTTCATTTAACATTCATACTGCGAGCTGCAGTAAAATACATACTCAGAAAAAATGAAGATGACTTTGTCGCAATATTGATGCACTTTTTACCCTTATGTTGGTCATCCTGACCCAGTTTTCCCGGGCGTAAGTCGTAGCAATGCTACGTTCGTTCTCTGCTCACGTTTCGCAGTTATGCTACTGGAAATCGATTTTAATTGAAAACATTATACATGTATATACTGATGTATCTGCGAAATAACATATTCTGCTAACATAGGAAATATGTAATATGTTATTAACACGTTTATTTATGTGATACATAAAATTGAGTTTTGCTCCAGGAGATAGTATAGTATAGTATAGTATAGTATCTTCGGCATTAAATAAATAGGCCTGGATAGGCCTGTCGCCGATTCTTGTACTTTGCTTGACTAGACTGGCCTTACGGACGGATATCAGTTGTTCCGTAGGGTACGAGGCATTTTAAGACTGAACATATGCTCATGCATGGCCTTGTCTAGTCTGTTCTTGAACGCGTTCATACTCGGAGCGTCAACAATATCTTCAGGGAGGCTGTTCCACATGTCAGTGACTCGAAGCGAGAAGAAATGTTGTCGCGTGGATAAGTTGAACCGCAGTTTTTTTAGTTTATAGCTGTGGCCCCACGCACAGTTACCCAGTCTGATACGGTTCCGTTAATGCTGACACGTTGTCTTCTGCCTACTAGGAAATTCCTGATCCATTGGAGTACATTTCCTTCTATTCCAAAAGAATTCACTTTACGTAACAGTCGCTCATGCGGAACACTATCTAACTAACACTATCTACACTATCTATCACTTTATCTATCTAACACTATCTAACACTATCTAGAACACTACTATCTAGACAACTACTACTATCTAGAACTACTACTACTACTACTAACTACAACTAACTAACTACTACTACTAACAACTACTATCTAGAACACTATCTAACACTTTACCTTATGAAAGAACTAATGTTATATTTAATGTATTTTTCTGATTTCTGGATGAGTTTCTAGGTCAATGAGCACGAGATGTGTGCTAATTATTTAGTTAGTGTTCTAATGTGAAGCTGAGCAGCTGCTTAGGCTGGGACTATGGCACTCCTTGTACGGCACTGAGTGGCGTCTGCGGCCTAACTTGGCGCCTCTCTTGCATGTGTCTTTAGATGGTCTCTTGGTAACCTTAAAGGCATGGTAACCTATTAACTTATATACCTGGTAACCTCCTATTAAGCTTATATACCTGGTAACCTCCCAGCAAAGGACGCTAAAACTACGTTGACTACAAATTAATTTCATTGAAACAACGTTTAATGGACGTTATTTTAACGTAAGAGGCTTGGAAGGTATTCGTATTGTCTTTTACTTATGTTTGTGTGAGCATTTATATGTAGTTTTACCGTTTTGTAATGGGTTTAGATTTTCAATAATATATACTAAAGTTATAAGGTTAATCATGTGCTTTCATCATCGAGTTGATTACCAGGATGGATTTACTATCTCCTTTACAAACGATCGTGTGGAGGATCGCCTCGCGTTGAAATTAATAGTTATTAATTAATAGTCTTTATTCCTACCGAATATACCAGAATTTTAGTGCTAGTCTTAGCATTCATGTTTAATGTGTTACTAATTACTAATAAAAATAAATACCAATTAAGTAATTAAAAAATGAAAAATAATTAAATTGCAAAAAAATTAAATTTAATAATTACTCATAAAGTAATTACTAATAATAAGTAAAAGTAATAATGTGGTACTATTGCTTGACAGATTCATTCGTTAATTCACAAGAATGGACGCTGTCGAGATCAGTTCCGGACCTCAGACTGGGCATCGTGGGGTCGCTCTCCAGCGGCAAGTCAGCCCTCGTTCATCGGTTAGTAGAATTTCAATTTTTATATAATAATATATAGATATCATATTTGAAATTTGTATATTTAGGGTAGAGCCTTAATTTAAACATGTTTGGTTAAAAATAATGCTAGTTTTATTGAGGACATCTTTTGAGTTTAATCTTTCAAGCTTTCTGATATGAGATACAGTAATAGGATCAATTAGTCCTAAAATTTGTCCAAATGGAAGGTTAGGTAAATCCTGCGACTCAAAAGATGTCCTCAATAAAACTGGCATTATTTTTAATCAAACAAATCATATTTGATAAATATATAATCTTTAAGTGTGATTATAACAACGATGGAAGCTTGTGATTTCAATCTTTATATAATGATGTACAGATATCATATTTGATAAATATATAATTTTTAAGTGTGATTACAATCCGCTAGTGATGATGCAAAAGAATATTATATAGGCTCTGCTATTACGAAAAATGATTATTAACTTTTGGCAGGCACGTCTTCAGTCTAAATGCTTTGCAATTCTCTAAAGTCATTGTATTATGCATACCTATCTATTATAGTCATGTATTATAACTTCTAGCATGCATTCAGCTAGGTATCTTTAATTTATACCTGTTTATTTATCTCTGATTGAGCGCGTAAATTGTTTGATATTTCCAACTGATACAGGTTTGTTTATCTGCGATTAGGCGCGTAAATTGCTCGATATTTTCAACTGATACAGGTTTGTTTATCGCATAAATTATTAAATTGATTCATATTTTCAACTGATCCCGTTCTTTAATCTCCTAACAGGTATTTGACAGGGTCATATATGCAAGAAGAAAGTCCTGAAGGAGGCCGCTTCAAGAAAGAGATTGTCATAGACGGCAACAGTTACTTACTGTTAATACGAGATGAAGGTGGTCCTCCGGAACTACAGGTATGATTACTCTTTGTGAACAACTCTAATTTTATTTGTTATATCTTATTTGATTAAATATCGTCGCTAAAGTTCTTCATGAACGACAACAGCTACTTGCTGTCGACAATAGCGACGAGGGTTCCTTCTGAACTGCAGGTACGCTTTTAATTCGTTTAACCTGCTTTTCACTATTATAAAATACATTGATTTCACTAATATATAGATATATTTCACTAATGTAAAATATTGATTTATATCCTCTATTGACTTAACGTCGTCGTTTCAAGTTTTCGTTACAAGTTTCAAATTTCTATGAAGTAAGTTGCAAATTTATTCTATATTTTGAAATTTTTTGCTAAAAAATACAAAATGATTATAGATGTAAAAAATGACACGTAGAGGTCTCCTCGCTCACTCAAACGAATCATCCGGAGTTGTGCAATGCCCGCTTATGTCAATACAAGAACTATAGGAGCTTCTGTCAGTATTTTCTTCGAACACTAAGCGCGCTGTCGTCCTGTTCTCTTGCCGTGTTTGCTTGCAATACTCAGCATTGTTACGCTGCTTGCGCGTTACGCAAAGCCTCTGCACTAACAAAAATTGGTGGGGCGTATTATCCAAGTAGTGACACTTTCCTACACGCACGGCACAAACTGCTCTTAATACTCGGCATTGTTACGCTGCTCACGCGTTACGTAAAGCCTCTGCACTAACAAAAATCAGTCGCTCATATTTTTCCAAGTAGTGACACTTTCTTACACACACGGCACGAACAGAGAGCGGACGTAGCACTGATTCGCCTTTTGCCCTTCTTAACTGGTGAGATTCCGACAAAATCTCACATATTTCTCTGTGTGTGGCGACCACGCGCACGAGTTTGCAAATTCAACTTTTGATTATAATTCAGTTTGATGAACCAGACTGGCTTTGTGATTCTTCGCCTACTCTCTGATATGAAAATTTTTTCAGGTTGGATTGTCAAGAGAAAAGTTACAAAATTGGAAATTATTAGTATTTGTTTTATTATTTTGTGGGAGTGCTGACTTTAAATTGCAGTTTGGAGCCTCTTCGTTTTCTGTATATTCATGATTAAATATATGTGGCCCGATAGAAAAAATATAATGTTGGTACTCACTTATTGTATATCGTTGTAAATCACTTGTAGTTTTTAGTTTTTCAGCTTTTAGTTTTTAAGTTTTTAGTTTTTTAGTTTTTATTGTATATCGTTGTTTAGGTGTGTTTACTTCACTTTTCGTTATATGATTAAAAATCTATTTGGAAACTTTTATACTGAAGCATTGGGTATTTTTCAAGTAAATAAAACGGTTTTTATTTGAATTCATAACAACAATCCATTGTTATAAATATTATAATATCCTTTCAAATCGATAATTCATTTGCCAAAGGGTGAAAAATATCGATGAACAGTTTTATTTTCTGCCGAATAACATAGACTCTTCATTCCATCCTCTATATCTCACTCATAATGCTCGTTTTTAGCGCATTTTCTCATTTATGAAAAAAAGGCGCTATTGTGCTCGTTTTGTCTGTCCGTCTGTATGTCCGTGACCTCAAGTTTTCGTCGACGAGAAAATGCGCTCTCTGTCACTCACTGCAGTTAGCACTGAGTTATATATTTTTTTGAATTATATGAACTACGAGTTATAATGAGCACTCATGGGAGAAATTTCTTGTGTTTTAATGGGCACTTCATGAACAGCTTTGATGTGTTGTGTATTTTAATGACGTGAATACACGAGGACTCCGATGAATGTACTCTCAGCTCTGTATTGTTGTATTCGCGTGCGTTAACAATAGTTCTGTCGTTGAGAGATGAAGTTTTTTGATTTATTGATCGATGTACATGGATGGGTGTTGAAACGATATTCTGTCTCACGTGGCTTGCCAATTTTAATTATGTTTGTTAATTTTTTTCAACGTCGAATTTTGTATATTTCTCTAGCTTCACTTTTCGGTGCAACTGAAAATTGATGCAATCGGACTCAATGGAAATAGAATTTTACCTGAAATCGATGTCGTGGAAATTACGATTAACTTTACCTCATCTGCATGGAAATCTTTTTCGAATCAGCGCCTTGTACATTTTTTTAGCATCAGTAAACGCTTTGGAAATTCTTTTCGACCTCGACCCAACCCCATAGAAATCTTGTATTATAGTCGACGCTTCTGAAGCCTATCCATAGCTCGTGTCTGTGATGGCCAGCCTGTGCTTCCGTCTTTAGGCTTTATGCAAATATATGGAGTGAGGCATCATGCCATGAGCCTAACAAGGAGATGGATCACCTGGCGACCCATAATGAACCCTCACTGCACTCTTATTGAACCCTCGTTCTTATTGAGCCCTCACAGAACCCTCACTGAAGCCTCATTGAACCCTCACTCCTAAATCAATGACGTTTTTGTTCCTGAGCTGTCCAGAGACTCATCCTGTCTAACTTTCCTTTGTATGTGTAAATAAATAAGCATCGTTTCATTTGTTGCGCTGAACACAACGGTTTTATTTTCGTAATTACGTCACTGAGTTCGTAATTACGTCACTGAGTTCGTTATACGTCACTGAGTTCGTTATATACTTGTGTCGTAATCTTTATATTGTATTTTAACGAATTTCAACGATTCGTCTTCATATTGCTAAATTTATCAAAACAGACGTCTATATTCTACTTGTTAACCCATGCATGTACTTGTAACCAGTCATGCATAAATATTACCTATACAGGCAGATATTTAAACGTCACTTGCCATGCGGAAGTTCCGCATGGAAAAGTCACATGCGTTATTTAAACGTTACTTGCCATGCGTCACGCTAACTAATCTACTCGTCACACCAATTCTATCTATGCACCTGACAATAATCTGTCCCCTACCAACCCGAGATGTAGTTTGAATATGCACTGAAGTATGTTTTTCCTACACTACAGGATGAATGGTTAGTATTTACGTCAGGAGTTGGTTACCGCAACTCAATATCCGGGTTATGCGAGAGCGAATATCCTGCTGCTATAGATAGGC
Organism: Hyalella azteca; assembly: GCF_000764305.2. Lineage (NCBI taxonomy): Eukaryota > Metazoa > Arthropoda > Malacostraca > Amphipoda > Hyalellidae > Hyalella > Hyalella azteca. The sequence continues at coordinate 174,830 of NW_025932596.1, forward strand.
CTTGTGTAAACTTCCTTCTTCCTGTTATGTCAATGATTTAGGTAGGTATATTATAACGCTTGAAAATGTGTCATATTGTGATGCAGTTTTAGATCAGGTGGCCCGAGTCTTAACAATTTGATGTGTTTTTTGTTGTTTTAATGATGAGGAGTATCTTATTTAGCTTTGTCAACTTGTCTTCCTTTTTTGGAAACTTTCACGCTCCGTGTCTATATATATTTGCGATATATGTCTATATTTGCCCCAAATATTTCAATAGCGAAACAAAGTTCTGCTTGGAGTGTAAACAGGCGCAGTTGCTTCGCATGATAGTTATCATTAATTTATTAAGATGTTTCTTCAAATATCTAATTTCAGTTGTGTAATGATTACATTATTTTCTCCATGCACTCTTCGTGCAAGTGAAACTCCTATATAGTAAGTTGTGTACAACCGGTCATCTTTCAGTGCTAACCTTCCGACCGAAACTGAGGCCAGCAAGACAAGGTGTGAACTCCATCACAAAGAACTGATAACCTTCCATTTCTTCTTAGTTACCATCTTTGGAAACAACAAAACCACTGAGGTATGGCGAAACAAGGTGTGAACTGAACTTAGTGACAGGAGTTCAAATCTATGAAGCCTACAGCTGCTCCCACTCACAAACACTTTTTCTTTGTAGAGGCCAAAACACTGGGCCGAGTTTACAGCGTGACGTCCACTGTCGTGCTTTGCTGCACCGACCTTTTTTTTATATCGCTTCATGTTGCTAAAATTTTACTGCGTGATCCGTCCGATGATCCGTCCAAAGGAGTTTAGTATCATTAGGAAACTTAATTTTTGCAAATATGTTTTAATTCCCTTTCGCCGTTCTAATAGGATCTGTTTTCAGTTCTACTATTTCGAAAATAATTTACTTAACGTGTGCCTTCGCTTTATTACCACCGCTTGAAAGCTATTTGAAGGCGAAGCGAACTCTTATTATCTGCGTGTAATTGTAACCTGTTGACGCGTTTCATCAATGGTTTCGTATTCCGCCATGACTCGGAAGTTAGTGCGCTACCGCAAACGTCTTTGTTTAGTCAAGTCTCGAGATCAAGTGTCTTGTCATGCTTCCATCGATCAGGTGTACGACGCCTGGAAGCTCTGCTCATCACAGACTCAGTGAAGATATCCGACCTTTTGATGGTCTCATTTCCTTCTTTGACAGCGAGTTCCGAGCGTGACCTCTTCATTATGACCTGAAACGCTAATAACACCCGAGTCAAGGCCTGTTGCTGAACGAATAACGGTTACTTAGATTTGTTTCCTTGAAAGGTCGGAGTATTTCAACTGTTTTGCAATTTATCCTAAAAGTTTTGTAATTCAGTTTCCCTTTAAATCGCATCAGTATCAAATATCTATCAGACTGGCTCCGCAGCAAATTATTTTAATTTTAGCGTTGGTAGCTAGTTGTTATCACACAGGCTCTACATAAATAGTCTCATGTAGGATATGTTAGTTATAATATATTGACTCTACAGTGTATTTTTTCAGCGTTGATAGCCCTTTTTTTGTTGAAATTTTGCAACCTCGAAGTTTATTATTTTTTTACACATCCCTGACTTCAAGCTACTTCGTCGTCTCCATGACATCGGCTGTCATTTTCTCTGTTGATGTTTAAAGTGGTCTATGTCTTTTATTGTCGCTTGACCTTCACTGTCATCAGTAGTCACGATCAATCATATTTGTGATCGGTCATGTGTAACGATGATCGCTGCTGAGTGCATGCCATCCATAGTCCCTGACATAGTTACCATGACAGCCCAATTACGCCGTAGGAGATTTGTGATGCGCTTCTGGTCCGCTCCAAAGACTCGACCTCTGATGACATGCATTCTTTTCCTCGCTCTTGTTGGTTACATTTGCTTCTGCCATTACATATACGTTTAAGGATACGGGCACAGTATGCAAGGGAAATAAGGTGCAGGATAAGGATAGCCTGGTTGAGTAAATGAGGTAGGAACAAGAGCTTGTGAAGGTACCAACTGCTTACTTAGAAGTAAGTATAGTTATCGTTATAATGTACGTTATAAATGAGTGAAAATCACTGAGAATTGTGTGAGAATATGCCCAAATAGTGATACCCTTTAGATCTTGTGTGGGTCATCCTGACTCAGTTTGACTCATTATCGAACATGGCAGGTCGTAGCTCATTCGTTGATGTCTCCACGGGTCTGGAAATTCACTTGATTGTTTTTCTTGAGGCAATGAAGCTGGACAAATGAACAACATTCTTTCTGGGACATCTGAGTAGAGTTAGTACTTAGAAGTTTAATACTTTATTAAAGATAGCCAATTTCTTAGCGAATTTTACTAATTTGGGTGCAGACTCCTTAACCATATTACTTTCATTTGATTTTGAATCTTTCATTCATTTGAAGTGAAAGTTCATGCATGATAATTCAGTTCTTAGCGAAGCTGAGCTGTTTGTCGTTACAGAGAAGAGACTAATATTCATGACTATTTATTTTGATATATATCGTTACACTTGACTGACTTGAGTCTCGTTATAATTGAGTTCTTAAGGGACTAGTTACAAGCTGAGCTGTTGGTCGTTACAGAGAAGAGACTAATATTCCTGACCATTTATTTTAATATATATCGTTACTCTTGAATCTCGTTATAATTGAGTTCTTAAGGGACTAAAGGCTGGACAGTTGGTCGTTACAGAGAAGAGAGTAGAAATGTGCGGTTGTTTGAAGCAGTAGTCCAGGAGGATTAGCTTTATAGTGTCATTAGAGACGTCATTGTTCTTCAGCGGGCGCGTTGTCGCGTTTTGTGTGGTCGCGACGCAGGAGGGCAAAAGCTGCGAAACAATCCATTTGCTACGTCGATATTTGCTCTTCTCTGATAACGATAACTGCTTTGTAGCGTCAGCTTTGAGTTGCCAGAATAAGTGCAAGTTAAGTTCGTCAAAATTTCACTTGGAAAAATTACTTCTGCATACTTATTACAGTATTCAGAAGTAGGTAATCGTTATATAGTGTTTTTATAGTATTATATGGCCGTGAGGATCAAAGTAGCTCGAATTACAGTGATAGATTAGAATAATGTTAGTACGTACAGGCATATATACATTACGAGGCTCGAGACTCGTGATGAGGCTCAAGACTCGTGATGAGGCTCAAGACTCGTGATGAGGCTCAAGACTCGTGATGAAGATGCTCAAGACTCGTGATGAGGCTCAAGACTCGTGATGAGGCTCAAGACTCGTGATGAGGCTCAAGACTCGTGATGAGGCTCAAGACTCGTGATTAGGCTCAAGACTCGTGATGAGGCTCAAGCCTCATAATGCTGCAGATCACGCTCGTTTACTCATCATTATGAGATGAGTCGCGAGCCTCATTATCTCACATAATCAAGCCTCGTACAGCCGTTACAGGCTGCCGCTTGTCTCATTCCTGTTTGTCTTGCTGCTCATTAAATCGCTTATACTTCCTGGTCAGGCTTTGTTCATAACAATAACTATTGATTATATAGATCGCTCAGTAACTACGATTATCCCCTCCCCTGGATTATTATTTGCATCACTCCTTAGGGGTCAAACTCCAATTTAGGCGTAGATTTAAATCAATAATATCATTTCTTTCTAATTTACCTTTTCGATAGGCACAGTAATACCACAAATGTTAGTATATGTTGTTACTGATACGAGTCATTCGTTCGTTTAATGAAGGCGATGGAATGCTGAAAGGTGATTGATGAGTTCCATGCTGAAATGTCATTGATGACTTCCATTAAGACTAGTTAGCTTTGTGCGATCACCAAATTTGTTTTACGGAATTTACTCATGTCGTCCAAGTAACTTGTTCGTTATATTGTAAACCTTTAACTTTGAAAGTAAATATTAATCCATTCGGCGTAGAAATTCATTAATTATTCATTATAAATTCATTAAACCGATGAGAATGGAGCCGAAAACTATTGATGATTGTTATTTAACTTGCAACGTAAATATTAATTCACTCGGCCTAGACATTAATTAATTATTAATTATAAATTCATCAAACCTTGAAACACCAATGAGAAAGGAGCCAAAAACTCCTGATGATTGGTATCATTACCAGAAATTATCTCATCTTCCAATATTTTTCATTTGATTTTCTGGATAAAAGCGTTGGTTTTCCACATCGAGTGTAGCGTTCGTTAGACCGCGGCTGCCTCCACGTGCTGGATGCTGGCCTGTTTTATGAGAGAATTATCCCTGGTGCCAATTGTTCTATTGACGCCTCCCTGCCTCGACTTTCATTCTGATTCTTCATCCTGAAATTAGATCCATCTCTAAGTTCTATAGTATTATTATTATTGTTAATATTATGAATCGCTAAGTTTACTAGTGTTATTATGAATATTATGATTATTATCATTAATATTGCTATCATTATTAATATTATTATTAATAGGGATAGAAAGTGCATTTGATATTACCTATCTATACATCTGCTCTCCTAATAAAATATATTAAGGCTGCAGGCATTATTTATTAGCTGGGATTCAGATTCATAACAAAAATTGCTTCTGAAACATGAAAAATGTTATATTCTTCACAAACAACAGTTTGTAATGGAATCGACCAAATTACGATTTAGGTCTTCGATCGTCATTGTCTCAATGACCGTCATATTGGCAATTCAAATCCAAACGAAATATTGAAGGCACAAGCCCCTTGTATTGGGAGAAATTTATTGTGTTCATACAAGGCAACGCACCCCCAATATTTTAAAGAAAATGCGTAAAATTAACAATTATTTCAGTAAATAATTTTTTTACTTACGCACACCCCACATTTTTAAAGAAAATGCATAAAATTAACAATTCTTTCAGTAAATACACAAACTTAACATTCAACGAGATGACAACAATCCATTCAGGCAGTTAGGATCTTGTATAAGAGATAGAAAGAATCACGAGAGAAAGCTCTCAAGTGTGGTCTGTTGGCAAGCTGGTCTCCTGCTCCTTGCTGCTAATCCTCTTCTCACAACCACACCTCCGCGTCGACAAACAATGGCCTCCTAATGGGATTAGTGACCTCATGAGTTGTCACCTCACACTCAAAAACCCCTCCTAAAAACCGCCTTAGAAGTTGTCACCTCACACTCAAAAACCTCTCCTAAAAACCGACTGAGAAGTTATCACCTCACACTAAAAAACCTCTCCTAAAAACCGCCTGAGAAGTTGTCACCTCACACTCAAAAACTCCTCTTAAAAACCGCCTGAGAAGTTGTCACCTCACACTCAAAAACCTCTCCTAAAAACCGCCTGAGAAGTTGTCACATCACAGTCAAAAATTTCTAAAAACTGCCTGAGTAGTTGTCACCTTACAGTCAAAAACTTCTCCTAAAAACCGCCTGAGAAGTTGTCACCTCACACTCGAAAACTTCTCCTAAAAACCGCCTGAGAAGTTGTCACATCACAGTCAAAAATTTCTAAAAACTGCCTGAGAAGTTGTCTACTCACAGTCAAAAACTCCTCTTATAACCGCCTGAGAAGTTGTCACCTTACACTCAAAAAGTCCTCCTAAGAACCGTCTGAGAAGTTGTTACCTCACACTCGAAAACTTCTCCTAAAAACCGCCTGAGAAGTTGTCTACTCACAGTCGAAAACTCCTCTTAAAACCGCCTGAGAAGTTGTCACCTTACACTCAAAAACTCCTCCTAAGAACCGTCTGAGAAGTTGTTACCTCACACTCAAAAACTTCTCCTAAAAACCGCCTGAGAAGTTGTTACTTCACACTCAAAAACTCCTCCTAAAAACCGCCTGAAGAAACTTCTGGCGTCTCTGCCGGGTGGGGAGTGAACTTGTGCCGAGTACATTTTGGGGATTAATTAAATTACAATCTTAATTTCCCATGAGTTAGTAGGTAATTCGAGTAGTAAAGTTATTTTTGAATTATATTCAGGCGTTTGAATTCCTGTAGTTAGAGGTAGTTAGTAGTTAATTCGGATAGAAAAGTCATTGTTGAACTGAATTGAGTGGATTGAATTCCTTATTTTTCAAGAGGATGACTGGAAAGTCGGTACGGACCATTAAAGGTTCAGTAGTCTAGGGAAATGGCGCGATACAGATTCTTAACTATCCAGTAGTTTAAATATCTGTTAAATCACCTCTAGAAAAATTGTCAATTCATAATTAGCTGCTAGGATTTGGTGGACGGAAATGCATATGTGAATCTAACAGTTATGTGCATATGTGATCAAGTTCATCGGTCATTTACACACATATAAAAATTAAAGCCAATATTAGTAATTGAATTTCACGCTTTAGTCCATCGTAGAGTTCGTTCATCCATTTGAAAACGCATGCTTTGTTGCATCAATAATGTCTTTTATCTTCTCCGGCCTTTGATGTCTTTCTTACCCATGGCTGCACATATGGACTTTTGTGCAGTGAAGTTTCCTGCAATGAATGCAATGAAAGCCGCTGAACGTTGTTCTTGCTCCAGGCCAAGGATGCAGCTCCTAGAATCCTACATATAAATGACTAACCAACTCATTGCTTATACTCGTCGCCTCTTGAAGTTCATGCATCGGAAGCCGTGAAATAACCTGGTCGTAACTCAAGCACCTCTTGAGGCGTACAATAAGACACTCCTTGACTTGACAAAAGCGGCAACCGGTCTGCGTGTTCTAAACTCATGAATCTCGTTTAAATCGAACAGTCCGATGAGAAATCGCTTTATACTCGGTCCTTCTAAGTGCTTAATGCTTTGACGTTGTGCTCGCGTGACCAACCGCGTCGCCCGTGTCTTGATTGGATTAAATTATTCTAGTACGCACATTCAATTACTGGCTTGCGCCCGTGAGAATTTTCCTGAAAGCAAACCTTAATTTATGGACGAAGTCAGGCTTGTAGAATCGTTCATGCTAATCAAGGGTATTTTTCATGCCTTTTTCTGATGTATGCCATATTTAAAATATGGCAAAATTTAAATCAATAAATAAATAAATTCTATTTCCCATGCACTTTCTCCCTGTGTTCACTGTTGGAATTGGGTTGTTGATTAAGCAGCCGGAAAACACGAATGAAATTCAATTTTACAATTAAGGTTTTAAAGTTTATCTATTAACGTAATCATATAATTAATAATAACTATTCAATTGTAGTTCATAATGATTTTCGTGATTTACATTTATCTCTGCCGGTATTGTTTCCATTGTAAGAGACAATATCAACGAGAGGGGATTTTTACGATATTTCAACATGCCGTTGATTCTAAATATCAAGTAAACCATCGCAATAAAATACACGGCACAGTTCAAGTCCAGTCACATTGTCAGCTGAATTTGTTGACAAAGCAAGCATTGTTTCTACAAGAATGTATTGTAAGTTGGAGAGCGTCAAGTGGTGCCAAGTATGCGCTCTGGTCATCGCTGTTTTATAGCGCTCACTGGACGGCGGTTGTGTTCTAGCCATTGTCTGGCTCAAGCTAACAGTTGTCTTTGGCTCTCCATGTTCCTTTGTAACGCTTCTAAGGCAGATATCTTTGTCATACGCCAGCATTCCTACCAAACAACTTTTGAAACAACGTTTATTTAGCGTTTATTCAACGAAATAACGTTGATTCAAATAACATAGATTCAAAATAACGTTGATTCAACGTCAGATTTCTTATGATTTATTACTCCTACTACTACGACTATTATTCAACTACTCATAAAAATTTGTATAATAATTGAGATCTTATTTAAAACTCGTGATTCTTTCGTCCCGAGAAATAGATAATGTTCCATGGACTATAATTTCTACGCTATTTTCACTAGTAGGGCTCATTTTGAACGCAGTCAAATTTCTAGCTTTGTCTTGTATAGAGAGAGTAGCGTGAATGGTGGTTTGCGTTGTGGAGTGTTTTATTGTTGTCTCTGGAGAACTTGATTGCGTTATTGCATGCCTCGCATAACTTTCTATTCATTAATCCCGTGCCGGTCATCTCATTTGCATCCCGCACTCACAGCTTCTTCATCACTAGAGACCTTACAGATACCGAGGCCTTTATTTGGCCGACTCTGGAATAATGATTTCATTTTCAATGAATTACCTCTTAGCTTGGCATATGCAAAATAAATTCTTCACTTTTAACAATTGAGGGTATTAAGGTTATTTAATTGAGGTTATTACATTTTGAAGATTGTTCTTGTTGACATCATATCTTCATGTTTCGTAGGGATTTTTTGATCGTTATTATTCACGTAAATTTCTCGAGTTTGATTCGTGGATAAAATAGCTGAAGAATAAATTTGTTTTCGTGTTTTTAGTGAATGGTGATTTGTACAACATTTATCCAACCTTCGCAGTCAAGATAAGCTTCCAAGATCATTTCTTTATTCTTGCTAAGACCAATGAGGAAAAATTCAGGCATGGGGATGACAGCGTTTGTTTAAGAATATGCTTTCTCGAAGCTGTGTGAAAATCTTCGACTATTCAGCATTGTACGATATATGCTGTGTTGCAGACGGGCTTATATACGCTCGGTTGCATTCCTGTCCGCTTTTGTAGTGGCTTTTCTCTTAAGCTGCCAGTAGGTCTTTGGTTACCCTTAAAGAATATTCCGCAACACTTGAAAAAATACTACGAAAAAAGTTTTCTTTGCATTGAACATTTTTGGAGGTTAAAGTATTTAACTGTTTAAGGTTATTTTTAATGGTTTGGAGATTTTGTTTTGTGGTCAAAAGCTCGGCCCTTGAAATATTTCCCATTGTTTGCATCTCTTAGACATAGTCTGCCAGAGCCTCTTATTGTTGCAAGGTCTGCTCGGTCCTGCAATCTTTTGCAATGTGTTTTGTTGTTTTATTTTTTATTGCTGTTGTTGATTTCACGTTAGTTGCTAATGGGCGAATTTCTCGTCTTAGTTTGTCCGTTGAGATACCATGTGTTCCACTAAAAATTTTCGATTAATCGATAAAGAATCGTTTTGATTCTAACAGGTCGTCTACCGTGATTTTTCCTGTTCAAATTACGTTTTTATTACTGTTTTAAGGAATTTTAATTGCCATGGATAACCCAACCTCGCAAAAAATTTAACTTGTAAGTGGTTAGTTATGCAATGGCAATGTAAAGTCGTTGCTGTATCAAGATATCTAAGCGGTTAAATTGAACAGTATTAATTAAGCTGATCTTTTGTACACTAAATTTCTTGTCTCCACTAAAATATGATCTCCGGGACAATTTTAATACTGAGAAACACAAGTACAATTGCCCCCAAATACAAGTAAGAAATTCCAAAGCCTGTGTACGCGAGAAACTGAAGCAATAGCCTTAATTTGTTACCTCACATGGCCGCCTCATTTAGCCTACCTCACATGGCCGCCTCATTTGGCCTACCTCACATGGCTGCCTCATTTGGCCTACCTCACATGGCTGCCTCATTTGGCCTACCTCACATGGCCGCCTCATTTGGCCTACCTCACATGGCCGCCTCATTTGGCCTAACTAGCTGTATAACATCACTAGCTGTATAACATCACTAGCTGTATAACATCACTAGCTGTATAACATCACTAGCTGTATAACATCACTAGCTGCTGGTGCACTGCACGCTGAAAATTGCATGGGTTATATTGTCAAAATAGCATTTGTCAAAATTTGTATATGTCAACAAAATATTGTCTACACACTTCCTCACCGACCACAAGAGCAGAGAGCTGGCGTAGCGCCGATTACGCCTTTTTGCCGGATTATAATCTGTGTCGGGATGACCCACATTGGGGCGAAAAAGTGCATCTCTATTTGAACATAGCTTGCCTATAAAATAAAGCAAGCAGCTATATGCGCTAGTCAAAGTAAACAGTACTGCCAGTCATATAATATATAGCCTATGCAAGCAAAACTATTCTTTAATTATATGTATATAGAATATTTTTAGTAGCCTGCTCCATCGTTGTCTTCTCATTTTGATTACGCTTGTTCTTCTACACCTACGTGCACCTGACAGCTAAATTCGTTGAAGCTTTTGTCTATGCATTTTAATTATGTTAACGCCATGCATTTACCATCCACACATGCATTCAGTGTGGAGGCCTCCATGGGTGCTATGCTCTTGCTTGCTTGTATTGTTACTCCCAACCGTCTTCTTAATACAGCTCCATGCTTCTTTTGTTTGTATAGCTCTGAATTATGTGCATGCTGAACATATATATGCTGGATTATGTGCATGTGTTGTGCGTTGTGTGCATGTGTTGTGCGTTCTGTGCAAGTTGTGCTGCGTATTGAATGTACAGGTGTACCGGTACTCAAAAACTGAACGGGTAATTATGTTCAAATAGTGATATATTTTCTGCATGTTGCTGTACACTGATAGTACGTTATATGACCGAGCCTAATTGAGTCAGGATGATGGACGCAAAAACGAAAAAATGCATCGCTGTTTGTACAAAGTATCACTCATTTCTTTCAGTGTGCACTTCAGAAGCGCGTGTTGGCGGCGAGTTTACTTGTTAATTTTATTATTAATAATAAATTTTTTAATAATAATAATTTTTTGTTTATAATTGTTATGTAGAGAAATATCAGCGTAGGTTCCGGGCATGTTATAGGATGACTTTTGTATATTGTATAGATTGTGAACATTAATTCGTGTATGTTTGAGTGTTAACCACGTTAAAGTTGTGTAATTTAGATAATTCATTAAACTTTTGACTTTATTTGACGCCTGATTTTGTTGTGTGAGGCTTTATTTTCGTGTTTGACGTAATAATTAAAGCTTTGATGTTGGAAATGAAATGTAAACGCCGATTTGCGATTTCCGATCACAGCGAATGTTGTGATCGAAATATTTGTTGAAGATGAATCTTGAGTTAATTCTAGTACCGTACCTATAATAAAATGCATTTGGATTTCAAGCTTGGGTGAGAGCAACTGAAAAAGATGCAGAACGCCTCCCCAGAGGAAAATTATAACAGTTCTAACGGTGGCCGAACATTTGTCTCATTGTTGTCTCCTATTCGCAGGACAAAATTTTTAATTGTGATCGCCGATGTCCGTCTGTTTAGCCTGAAGGCCGGCGGTGCGTGCGCCAACAGAAATACCTATTATAGGAGCATTACGCTCAGAAAATTAATGGGTTAAATTGTCTAAATAGTGACGAACCTTCTTACCCACAGCACGAGCAAAGACCGGACGTAACATTGATATCTCCTTTCGCCTAACTAAACTGAGTCAGGATGACTCACATAGCGACAAAAATGCATTTTTTGACCAAGTCTCCGTCATTTCTGTGAGTGTAAGAGCTGCTTAGGGCATCTCTTGTCCACTTCCTGCCTCAAATTACCTACTTCTTCTGCCAACTTCTTCAACGGTTGCTGTTTGTGCTTCTAGTTAATATTTTTACTATGCGAAAAAAGAAAAAACAGCGTTTCTTCAGTTATTCTATGTCTACATTATAATTCAATATTTGCGCCTAAAGTAAAAATATTTTTTTCTCTTTTTCTGCGTCTATTTCCTGATGGAATTACAGTTTTTTTCCTATGAAATGCATAAGCGTAGGAACCAATTATAAAGCATTAAATATTATTATTATTATTATTATTGTCATTATCGTTTTGATGGGATCGAAGTTCTAGGCTATTGAAGTATGCCCGACAGATGCTTCATGCAACACCGGATTCGATTTCAGAGCAAGTGTTCTTGACTGTTAGCTTGCAGCTGCTCTTTTCTTAAATATCTTGTACTAATGTACTATGATAACCTAACATTGGAATGAGTTCATTAAATAATTTAGCCTGGCAGTGGTTTCAGTGAACAATTTCAGTGTTATTCAATACGTCCGACGTCCATTGCTGATTGTAAATTACACTCAAATTTACTTCTTAACGAAGTAAGAAAAATGTCCAGGATTTGATTCTTAAGAGTTCGCGCTCACGACACACATGAAGCACTCGGCTTGTGTTTGCTGCCGTATGCACGTTTCAATTCTCAATGTAAAATGGCGGAACCATTACGTGCAACACAACGACGTAACGTTCGGCGGCCGTCGATATTTCTGCCAAGATTTTTCGCTGTAGCTGGCGTCGTTAGTCTCGCTTTAGGACAGGTTAGCATCAAGGCCGCAGCGAATTCTTAACATCCGCTCAAACTCGAGCGCAATGCAGGTGTTCTTTCAGTATTTTGAGTGCTTTTACTTTGAATTTTTTTCTTTTTCGTACCTTATCCTTAGCGTTCTATATTTCTACGTTTGACTTTTATTTTAATGTTGGGTTAGTTGGTGTCTGTAACGCCTATTTTACACGTCATTGCAGATTTCTCACGCTCTTATATATCGAACATTTCTTATAACTTCAATTGATTCCTTTTTCACTTAAAACCTTCTTCATCATCATCGCAATCGAGCTTAGCATATATTAAGCTATTTATGATTATTTCCATTCTTTCTTTTTAATACATGAAGGCAGCATTTGAAAGCAAGTTTGCATTTTTGTATGCATTTTTTTCGTTTTGACGCTAACTCTAGTTATCAGGCCTTGAGTTACGAATGATATTTAGGACGGCTACAGATTAAGATGATCTAGAATTATGTTACACGCTGTTAAATATTCGGAAGTCCCCCAAAATTTTTTTTTGTGACATTAGTGATCCACAAGACTGCGTTGCCTCTGAATACGGATTCACCCTAACCCTTCTTTTTATTTTATATTTATATTTCTCAAATAATTAAAAATTGCATACTAGTTAAAAGGGACACTTTAAAAATGTCCCTAACGTTTCAGACAAAACATCGATACTTCACTAGTATCTCCATACCACATCAATACTTTACCCTTTAAAAACTAGCCGCTATTGTACCGTGAATATATTGTACTAGTTCTGCTTGACTGCACGGCACTCACGATCGCTGCTTTACCGTATGCACGATGACGGATTATCGACACTTGCTTTTGTGCGATCATTACAGTTGGTGAGTGGACAGCGAGGGCGATGTATTGTGCAAGATGCAGCACCGCTTGCAAGCTTTTGTTATCAATTTAGCGGGTTACAAGCATTTATTGTTGCTCTCTGTGTTTACATTCGTGTCATCGAACGCGCAGCAGGAGTTCTAATTTCGAGAACGCCTCCTCTTCCTCATGTTTTGATCGAACGTTCGCGCCGTTGATAAACATCATGAACAAATCACTGATGTGTAGCCATTGATAAACATCAGTGATTTGCATGCGCTAATAATCGTTCCAGATTTATACTGTACAAGTTAATCTTTATGCTTCGATCATGCGTTTCCGTACGGCAGGTAATCTTGTAGAAATTGATTAACGTTAGTTATTTGCATGCTCTAAGATTCGTACCTGATGTATACTTTCTGTGTCAGTAGGGAATATTTACGCTCAACAGTTCTATTTTTTTTTTTTTTTGCGACAATGGCCATTTGTTTCCTAAAAATTTTTCAGCCTGGTAAAATTTTTGAACTATAAAATCGGTATAAAAAGTTATAATTTTCGATGAATGTTCGACGAAATTATCGGATCATGAGAGAACTCCAGACAACCTTTGTCTCTTTAATGTGTAAATAATTGTTTTAAATCGAACCGTTTAGTCAATTAGCGGGATGATTCTGTTCAAGTTTGCATCGCTGTTTTGAAAAAGCGCTTATGAATGTTCAAAATTATAGCCTTTTAAGAGTACCATTCGACCAAAACTAATGTACGAGTTACTTTATTTTAAAGTGAGCATTTAGTGGGATGCTTCTGTTTAATTTTGCATCGCTGCTTGAAAAGGTGCTGTCATTTCACTGCGGTCATCGCTGCACTAAAAAAAGCCGTCATTCATGCATGAGCAGAATGAGGACTCATGCATGCATGCCGCCTGCATTCATCCAGGCGTTCGTAAGAGCCGCTAATGGCTGAGATCGATTTTCGAGGGAAAATTTTACGCGTCCCTCTACGCCAAACCTTCCGCTTGATCACCGGCTCTGATTAAAGGCATAATCTGAGTACGCAAATGCGTAATCTATGTGTATAGTTCGTGCGGTGATTACACACGAACAGACGCATGTGTTTAGGAGGATGATTAATTGATTATACTTGAAGATACGCATGTGTTCGTGTAATGGTTAGGCATGTGTCGTGCAGAAAATGAACTAATTTCGTTCGTATGCTCTAACAGTCGAAAGGAGCTAAGAATTATCAATTTATTATTAGTATGATAGTGAACACTTGTGTTATATCATATATTTGAATATATTTCAAGTAAGACATTAGTTCGTACAATGAGAATTCAAACAGCACGTCTGCCATTGCGTTAGTGAAATGTGAATGTATGATACCGTCGCGTTTCGTAGACTGCCCACATCGATTGCAATTTTCCATTGTTACGCGTTTCGTGTCAACGGTGTCTTATTGTGAACTATTATGTTCCTTTCAAATCTTCAGTGACGTTCACTCTGCTCGTTGATAACTACTTTATGATTCTCATCAAATTCATTCTGATTGATGTTAAATTTCCCTGCATTTGATCGTTATCTCATTAAAATCTGCAGGGAGCCTTAGAGTATTGAGCGCTGTAGTGTATTATACTTGACCTTGTCGTGCACAACCGATTATATCAAGAAATTGCACTATGATGATAAGAAAGTTACATGTTACCTAAAGCCTGTAATTCACTGTACTATCAGAGCCGTGCGTAAAAAGCGGACAATTTGTGTCCATTTCCGTTTAGGTGATTAAATTCCTGGCAAGAATGTGCTATATATGCTATAAATCTGCTACCGTTGCGCGTTGAAAGAATAAACAGCATCATTAAATGGATAATTGTTTTATTAAATGAATAATTGCTTCATTGAATGAATAATTGCTTCATTAAATGAATAAATGGCCTTGCAAAAGCACCAGTTAATGACTAAATTAGAGCTTTATTCAGATGATCAAGTTTGAAACTCTGCCAAGCCGTTTATGATGGCTTGCATATAAACCCACGGCATGAGACCCACCCGAATAACTTGACTCATGACTGCTCGGTCAGCGGTCGAATATTTGACATGGATGTCACGGAGCTTATGATGGATGAGGGTGCCGCCTTGCATGTGTAAATAGAGAACATCTCACTCTTTCGTTCCAGTGCTCGACACTCTATGAACTCGGCGACAAATTAGAGGCCCTCTTTTATTGACCGCATTCTCATACTACCTCGAATTGACTTCTTTAGAAGCGGTGTTATGAATTGCCGAGTAGTGTTAAAGATTGCCATGCGTTGATATTGATTGTCGAACAGCGATTGGAATTGTGAAGCAGTACTTTGAATTGCCTGGCAGTGTATACATTTACTCTTGTAGTGTCTGGTAGTGCCTATTCGTTATAGGAATTGTCTGGTAATGTTTAAAGTTATTCGGTAGTATCTGGAACTGCCCAGTCGTGCTAGGAATTAAGTGGTATGTAGCGCCCAGATTTGCTTGGCCGTTTTAAAAAATAGATCGTAGTGTTTGAAATTGCATGATCTCATTTAGAATTACACGATTGTTCTGTTTGTTCAGTCTTCACTTCTCTGCTGTTATTGCGAAGATCTGCTGTTATTTAAACGGGAAATTGCGAGTCTTCATCTGTACGGTGAGAATGTGTTTTATTGTAACCAACTTCAAATTAATCGCGGCGTAATAATTCATGTGTGAATGTACATGTAAACGAATAGTTAGATTGTAAAAAAATATACTGCCACTTGTTTGATCCAGATGTTGTTAAATTAAACGTCGAAGTCGTACGTGAAACGTATTTCTGAGCAAAAATTAAACATATGTCACTTATCAATTCCCCATCAAATTTTTCGGAATCCTAAATCCTAATTCCTCTTTGAGATAAAATAGCCTAGAGAGGCATTACCCAGGTTCTGAAGGCTCTGAAGGTACCCGGGATTTCTTAGGCTCACATACGATTTCACCGTCGATCATTTCTTCATGCTTTCTTCGTGTCGCTAATCCAAAGAAATGCATTCAATTCACACCTCTGGAACGCTACACTTCTCTCACTTCTTCCATTGAACCTGGCAATTTTTTCTTAAACCTTACCCTCCTATTGACTGGGCATTTCGTGTGGATTTTTTCTAGCTCTCAATAGGCCGTAGGAGAATTTTTTTAGGACCCTAATGCAGTGTTGTGGTATTCTTTGAAACTGGCTGCATTTTTGTGCGTGATTCATCATCGAGGCTGCGGTTTGGTAACTTTATTTTAAGCGTGCATTGTGTAGGTCTGTGCGTCGAGTGCTACCTATTGTACAGGGCACAATTTTGACAGATTTTCAGCTGCCTTCAAAAGTTCGGTTTGATGAAGCTGTGCACGCCTTCCCGCTCCTCTGGAATTTCCAGCCCCGGAATCGTTTACTGCCGAGCTGTTGAGTTTGTAATGAACTTGCGTTGTTTCTTTACAAACGAACATGCGAGTCACGAATGGTTAGGAGTTCAGTTTACTTTCACCAACCTTGCATGCTAGCTTGGAGATGAATTTTGTTTCTTTTAGCTTCTTTTAATTTCTTATCTTCCGAGCTGGGAATAAATAACATTTTATTTACCTAATGACCCTGCTGGCTAGAAATAAAAATGCATTTTTCAAGTAATGACACATCCAGCCAGAGCATGGTATAAAATTCCGTTTCATTTAACTATCGAACCAATGATCAATTCGATGGTGATTCCTTAATTTATTAAGGGCAAATAATTCAGTCAATCCGACGTCTGAAATTTTTTCCAGTAATAGGTTGTACATATATCGTGAATTAATCAGATTTTACGCATGTTTGTAAACGTGATTTGATCGTTATCCATGCAAGTAAAGTATAACTCAGCGAATGTGAGTCTGTCGGAAACAAATTGAACAGAACGATTTGGATAGTTAGGCATCAAAATTTCCTAATAGAAAATTTTCTACGACAGCTAAGAGAAAATATTTATGCGGGTGACTAACGCATTCTGTGATTCAAATCGAGCATTATCAACATTAAACGTGTTTAAAACATGTTCGGTTTTACGCAAAGTTTTTTTTTTTAAATAATGAATACTAATGTCTCTGATATTCCCCTATGTAGAAATGTAGTGAAGTGTACATTATAGCGCCACAATTACGCGTTCATTTCGTTTATCGTTCTTTAAAAATTATTCAAATTTTGACTACGTCCATCCATGTAGACCTTCAAATACTATGTCACGGTGCTAATTAGAGGTACATACTCATTTAAAATAGTTAAACGATATATTGTTGATAAATAATGATGATTGCAGCTCATGTTGTTTCATAATCATAAGTTAATTTAGAAAATAGACAGCAGCTGGCACTAATGAAAGATTAAATAGAGTCGTATACGCATTAAGTATGAAACATTTTAGGTTTTTTTAGCTTATATATAAGTGCTACGCTTTGCAGATCACCGTGTTAGAGTACGCGTATCGATCATTTATTGAATAAACTAAAAGTTTAATGTTAATCAATATCTAATGGCACTCACTGCAATTCACGTATTGCATCAAATGTAAGCTTAATGTAACTAATTTCCATGTTAATCAATGCAGTTCATGGCGTCAGTGGATGTTGTACTGGACACTTATCCGCTTGTTGTACCTAATGAAATGAATAAAATGAAAATGAGTTGTCTGCGCAACTAATATTTATGGGTTATAATCTTTGCAGCTATAATCTTTGCCATAATCGTGATCATCGAGTGTATCGTGAATACTTATTGAATCATGTGGATACCTACACCACTTATTGAATCATAAGCAATGTTAATGCAACGAATATGCGTGTTACGCATTTCAGTTCATTGTTATCTTCGCGTGTATCCTGAATACGCATGAATCAAATGAGATGTTAATGTTACTGATGTAAGTTGTACGCATTTCAGTTCACGGCTTGCGTGGACGCGTCTAATTTATTGAACCAAATGAAATATTCCTGTAACTAATACTACTGGCATTTAGCACGTTACATTTTAACTTTTTAAGTTACACACACATTTTTTGTACGCATTTCAGCTCACGGCTTGGGTGGACGCCGTTATATTCGTGTTCAGTCATGCAGACGGCTTAGGTGGAAGCGTCTAGTTTATTAAACCAAATGAAATATTCCTGTAACTAATATTATTGGCATTTAAAACGATACATTTTAAATTACACATAATTTTGTGTACGCATTTCAGTTCACGGCCTGGGTGGACGCGGTTATATTCGTGTTCAGTCTGGAGAGCGAGGCTTCATTCAACGCCATCTACAGCTACTACGCCAAGATGGCGCACTACCGCTCTACTACCGACGTCCCTCTCATCCTGGTCGGCACTCAGGGTGAGTAGCCTTAATTCTCATACTAGTACCAGAATAAATCATAATTTTTCTTATAGTTATTTCTGATTCGTAATTCAACTCACCTGATCACTCTCATCCTGGTCGGCACGCAGGGTGAGTAGCCTTAATTCTCATACTAGTAGCAGAATAAATCATAATTTTTCTTATAGTTATTTCTGATTCGTAATTCAACTCACCTGATCACTCTCATCCAGGTCGGCACGCAGGGTGAGTAGACTTAATTCTCATACTAGTACCAGAATAAATCATAATTTTTCTTATAGTTATTTCTGATTCGTAATTCAACTCGCCTGATCACTCTCATCCTGGTCGGCACTCAGGGTGAGTAGCCTTAATTCTCATACTAGTAGCAGAATAAATCATAATTTTTCTTATAGTTATTTCTGATTCTTTATTCAACTTGCTTGATCATTTTTAGCGCATTTTCTCATTTATGGAAAAAATACACTATTGTGCTCTCCATGTCCGTCCGCCCGTCCGTCTGTCCGTCCGTGACCTCAAGTTTTCGTCGACGAGAAAATGCGCTCTCTTCACTCACTGCAGTGAGTACTGAGTTATATTTTTTTGCAGTTATTCACCTACTAATTTTATTTTATTATTGCTGAAACTAATGAAATTACCGTGTGCTTACGGAATTTGGCACTTTCTGTGAATAATGTTTCACTTAGAAAAAATATTATTTGTGTACGTTCCCCAAATTTTATTTGTTTCATTTTTTTATGGTACAGAATTCCCTTTAAAATTTATTTGTGACATGTGTGATGAATTTGTTAAAATTCGTTCATTTTACATGTCTGCCTGAAATAAGTCGTCAGACTAACATGAATAGTAGATTTATATCAACTACGAATTGCCCTGTAAATGTGGTGAGCTCTGTAATTTCTAGGTTTTTTATGTTCTTTCCGGCACAAAATTCGACGAATTTTACTTCCTATGGGACGCCCCGGCATCCGCGCGATGCCCTTACGATCCTCGGAATAATTTCCTACAGCAGCGCCAGCGCAGGCAAAGGAAACGTGTAGCCTTTAGTACCAAAGGCCGTGCTATCAAATCTCGTTGAAGTACACGCAGCGGCCTAAGTACACGCAGCGGCCTAAGTACACGTAGCGGCCTAAGTACACGTAGCGGCCTAAGTCCACGTAGCGGTATTAGTACACGTAGCGGCCTAAGTACACGTAGCGGCCTAAGTACACGTAGCAGCCTAAGTACACGTAGCGTCATTAGTACACGTATATAGTGTCAATTAATATAGGTTGGCAGAATTTGTTCTTTTAGGCAGGTTTCATTAAAGACAAGAGAATTTATTTTATTACGATTTTCTTATTCTTTTTTTTCCAACATATCGAACAATATACTTCGTTTGCACAGATAAACAGCTATATAGTGGCCTAAATACACGGAGCTGCCCATTTTTCATCCGCGATTGGTGGGTTTAGCTTGAAAAAACCTTAGTGATTGGCTGGACGGAATTACGAACTCTCAACCTAATTTGATAGTATGGCCTCAGACTTGGGCATTATTTTATTGCGTGACCAGCGCAATAGAAGATTTCTTCAATATAAGATATATTCGCAATATAAGATATCTTCGCAATATAAGATATCTTCGCAATATAAGATATCTTCGCAATATAGTTTTATCTTCAGTTCTTGTTGGTTTAGGCACCGCATCAAGCCAGCTAATTTGTCAGCGCTTTGGCTTTTCCTCATATTTTTTGCATACTCCGAATCGAGGAATTTTTTGCCCTCGAAGAAGATCCCTTCCCTCGCCGGGAGTGTTTGTCGCCCTCGACGGAAATAAACCGAGACTCATCAGCCCCTATATAGCTCCTTCCTTCTTCTCCTGCTCTCCTTATTTATCTTCTTGCTTGCTTCTTTCTTCCTAATCTTTATCTTTCAGCCGGTATTTTTAATGTCTTTATCTTTCAGCTGGTTTTTATTAACCCCATCTTCTTTCTGGTCATTATTTTCACGCTCAATTCTCTTCCTGTTTATTCTCATTTTTACTGTTGTCTTTTTACTTTATTTTACTCATTTTGCTCTTTATTTATTTTTTTGCTCCTTCTCTTTCGTTCAGTTTATTCTTTCCTGCTCCTTCGTCTTCTTTCTGCTCTTCCTGCTGGTACAATTTTTTTATGATTTCAGAAGGTCCAATTTCCTCACATTTGTTATTGTAGTCGGTGGGATTGCCTATTATAAATATAAACCGTTAATCTATATTGGGTAATAATAATTATGTTATACTTTATTTTTATGCTATGATGTCCATCGAGTTTCTGCACATGGAAGCAACAACGGTTTATATCAATGGAAGGCCAGTGTAATTATTTCACGTACCAACTTAACTCTTTTTCAAAACTTCTCTGAAATTTTTTCGCACCGATTGCACAACCGAAAACGGTAACATCAAGTTCGATAATAATTTAAATCAGCAGTTGCGAAGTCGCGACAGGTAAGGATATCCATTCAAATTTCTTCGCATTATGATGAGAAAATTTTATTCACTACGTTAACGGTAACTAATTATAATCTATAACTTTGATGCGGATTTTATTACATTCACAATCACCGGGGATTGTTTGTGTGTTGTTTTGTTGTGCGTTGGTGCCGGAGGTAACATTTTACGAATTTTAACAATAAATATTTTATTAATACTTATAATTGATGACTTTAATTTGTATTCGATTATATTTGTAGTAATTTGAAATTGTTTTGCGTGTTCTTTTGTGGGGCGTTGGTGCCGGAGATGATCTTTTACTAATTTTGACAATAAAAATGTTATGTAGTACTAACAAGTGAAAACTTTAATTTGTATTCGATTACATTTGCATTAATTTGGAATTGTTTGCGTGTTGTTTTGTGGGGCGTTGGTGCGACCGTTGGCCGCTATAGCCGGCATCGACGTTCTCGGGGAGAGTCTCATGGAGGTCAAAGAGAGGGCCGGCTGCGATGGCAGGATATGTCATTCCAGCTTAACAGTAGTCAGCTGTTCAGTATTATAATGTAATATTCTAAGATTAGCAACTTAAAGTCTGGTATATTTCGTTACTTGAGTGCGAGATTAATATAGATAATAATAATCTCGCATAGATTATTATGCGTGTGATGACACTGATCCTGTTTGATGGTGGTATAACAAGATGAACTTCAACTATAGGCAGCAGTCTTGGTTCATTCTTTACTGACTAGGAAGCTTTTGTTTATATTACTACTACATTTGTAACCTCGGTAATACTGCAGTGTTTATACTAATGGATTTTGTGTAAATAGTTTTACTATACTTATATGCTAACTTTAATTGACCTGAAGTTTTCAATGAAAATCTTTAGTTGAAAAGGTCCTGCATGAGATTCATCACAGAGTCACTTGCTGGACAGAAAACCGGATAACAACCTGCCTTCCGCTCTCACTGATCCGGGATCAGGAAGAGAGCGAGGGCTGCAGGGCAAGCAGTAAGGTTGAAAAAGAGGGCGCGAGGTCAAAGAGAGGAACGAGGGAACACCTAGTGTTGCTGGGCTCAGGAAATATTCAGATATTAAAAAACAAATGAGATCTGAGGTCTTCTAGGATATTGCTTTCTGATTTTTCTGCCGTGCCTTGCACTCCTTACCTGTCATTTCCTCGTCCCTTGCTCCCCAAACTGGAGGTTTGTTACCCCTTCAGTGTAATGGAGGTGAAGTCATTTCAGTGTGATTGATTAATGAAGCCAGTGTTGATTATTTATCTATGTTGAGGATACTTATGAATGGAGTAAATGCGTACTCTCGCATATTAAATTGTAACCAATTTTAATACCTTGAAAAGTTTTCGATTTAGTAGAACGCGTGATTCGTGTGCTTCGTGAGTCTAGTCCATCTGATATCGTTTGTTTATACACCGCGCCGTGTTGATTTGTGCACTGAAACATATCAGGAATTATGAATCCGTTCCCTATATATAGCGGCGTAGTTGTGAATCTTGATTTGTATACTAGTGAAAAGTCCCCCCAAATTGTATACTTTATCAAAGTATAAAATTAATGTACAAAGTATGTAATTGATGCTTTCGACTCACATTATTGTGAATAATGAACTTTTATCCTGGCCGCTAACATGTATTCAGGTATTCAGAAATGGCCGAGGGCGGGTTTATCATCATAATTTTTTTTGATTGGCGAACAACTAATCAAATCAATTATGGAATATTGGACGACCTGCTAAATTAACAATAAAAACAGCTAACCGAGAAACTCGTGGTAATTTTATATTTATGATGATGACGTAAAGTAGTGATGATGTGTCACGACGAAGGCGGTGAAGGCATCGCTCTGGGTCGCGTGTCAGTCGCTACCAAGACACTGCGCTGAGGGGTCAGCTGTGCTTGGTCCAAAAACTTCTTGTACTCATGCCAGTTACCCACGTGTTTATTATTTATATACCCACGTGTCTATTATTTATATACTCACGTGTCTATTATGAACAAATGCTCTGCCAGTTACTCACGTGTTTATTATGAACAAATGCTCTGTCAGTTACTCACGTGTCTCTTATGAACAAATGCTCTGCCAGTTACTCACGTGTCTATTATGAACAAATGCTCTGCCAGTTACTCACGTGTCTATTATGAACAAATGCTCTGTCCGTTACGTGTCAAAACCGTAACGAGTCTCATTTAAATTCGTAATTGTTTTTAGTGAAATAAAGTGCTGTATTATTAATAGCTTGAGCAGTTTTGCTCGTTAGTTAGTTTCCGATGCGTGTCGCACCTTTGTTATTGATACATTTAAAACATTTAATGATACATTTGAGTGATACATTTAAAGCTGCAATTAGTTGCATAAATATGAAATTAATGCTTGATACCGACTAATGTATGTGATGTATATGAGCTCTAGCTTGAGATGTATGAACATTTGTGTTGCGGTTATGTTTAACAACGTCTGATGAGAACATCATTTGTGTGTTTGCAAATATTGAAATCATTAATGAAACAAATATGCCTTGATATACTTGAAATAACTAAAACTGTAGAGACTCGACATTTTCATAGATTATTACGGGCACCGAATAATGAATGTAATGAAAATAAACGTCAAAACATAAATATCGCGAAATTTCAACGCCTTGCGTCACTTGTAGTCACTGAGAACTCGAAACAAAGAAGTGTGATCTTTCCTCACTCAAGGTAAGCCTCTTCTATTTGCCTATTTATATCCTGTATGAAGCGAGCAGAACAATACGATATACCGGTATATACGATGTTCCTGTTTATATCCAACATTGTAATCTGCCTATCCAACATTTATAATCCAACATTTATAACCTGCCTTCTTACGATATTTATGAAACATGAATGTTTTAACCATCATATTTTGCATTTTCAAGTGGTTAAGTTGGCTGTTTAATATTTTTCAAACTAGACATATGTTCGCTTGTTGTACTATTATTGACCGTATGAAATATAGACATCGCAATATAGACACCGCACCGTTGTTTTTGTTTATTTTTTCCATAAAAATAATAAATAATGAACATAGAATTTTGTACAAGATCCGTTAAATTTAAGCTATAACTATCAAAAATAAAATTTTTTTAACTTTGTACGTGACTCGCTCGGTTTTCGTTGCACGATTACGAATTATCACGAGTCGTACGGTTTTCGTCGTACCTATTGTAGCCGCGATTTTGAATAATCACGACTCGATTAAAATGAAAACATTCCATGAACCCGGTTGGTAACGCGCGTTACGTGACACGCAGTGCGTGAGTTAAGCGATCTGCAGTTCGCTGTATCGCATTACGTGCCTTCACGCTCTGCTTCGTGCACCACTGTAAGCCTCGCTTCATACATATATACTTGCCTACATATGCATATAGGAACATCGTATAGCGTATATTCATACAGGAACATCGTATAGCGTTTATACATACAGAAACGTACATACATACATGCACATCGTATAGCGTATATACGTACTGGAACATCGTCAAATCTAGCGTCTCTTTATTCGAATGCATAGTCACATGTTTGTAGCTCGTATTTCCCTTGTGTTGGTTACGCTTACTACGTCCATTTCTCAAAATTACTCTAATTAAATAGTCATTAAAGAAACTTTTCGATGTTCTCAATGATCCCGTTAACAGATCGAATATAAATAAATTTGCGTCTCGCTCCTAATTTCTCTATTTTTAAAGATTTACTTGTCATTGTTAAATCAATTGTCATGTCAATCAATTCATATGTCACGACGGAATGGTCGGTACAAATCGCACGTGCAGAATCGTTACGTTAATAACGTACGTATTGTTTGTTCGTTATTTATTTCTTGCATTATGTTTTCAACGTCAAAACATTTGTTTAGCGATATTTCGATTAATTTTAAACTTGTGTTCCAATTATTGTTAAAGTAATTGCTTTTCCCGTTTTTCGTTGCTCATGTAACGGGTAATGTGACTTTTGTTTAGAGCGACGTGTGTGTACCTGAAATATCTCAACAAAGCACTCTCCTGAAGACCAATGTTGATTATTATTGCTTCGCTTTCATGGAGTTTCGTGCTCGCGTCTTCTTGTACGGACGAGCGTTCACTCAAAAACATGTGTGAGACTTTATCCAGGTAGCGATGCAATTTTCACCTTTGCATGGACCATCCTGACCTAGTTTGGCCTGACGAAAGGGTGTATCAGGGCTAGGTTCGTTTTCTGTTCGTGCTCTGGGCAAGGCAGTGTGTTACTATTTGGACAATATGTCCCAGTAATTTTTCAGAGTGACCAGGATGTCAGGTATTCCTCGCCCCAGGCACGAGGCGTTAACTTTGCATAGGCCTATCTTCTTGCACTCGCAGCCTGTGCCAAAAATGGGGGCTTGTTTAGCCGCGACTATGGGAGCAACCGCGATCGCAAGCTGTGGCTACGGACTATGGTGATTTGATGTTGGAATGGTGATTTGAAGTTGGAATGGTGGTTTGATGTTCAAATGATGATTTTATGTTGGAATGGTGGTTTGATGTTCAAATGGTGATTTGATGTTGGAATGGTGATTTGATGTTGGAATGGTGATTAATGTTGGAATAGTGATTTGATGTTGAAATGATCTTTTGGTGTTGAATGGTGGTTTGATGTTGGAATGGTGATTTGATGTTGGAACGGTGGTTTGATGTTTAAATGGTGATTTGATGTTTAAATGGTGATTTGATGTTTAAATGGTGATTTGATGTTGGAATGGTGATTTGATGTTTCCATGGAATGGCTTAATGATGGTAGGGTGGTTTGATGTTGATATGGTGGTTTAATTAATGATGGTAGGGTTGTTTGATGTTGAGGTGGTTGTTTAATGTTGAAAGGGTTGAAAAGATTGTTTGATGTTGAAAAGATTGTTTGATGTTGGAAGGGTTAGTTAACGTAGCAGCGGTCACATAATTTCTCAAATTTAGTTTGCGAATACGAAATTGTAGCTATCGTCCTATGGCCGAACGTTTTAATAATGGCCAAAATATGAATTCCCTCATCGCGATTACTTGGATGATTAAATACAGGTAATGGATGTGTTTCTGTGATACGCTTTACCTAAACTGTCAAATATTCACAGTAACTCGGAGGTAATCTCGATAACTCTAAGGTATTCTCAGTAACTCGGAGGTATTCTCGGGAACTCGAAGGTATTCACGGTAACTCAGAGGTATTTTATGAAACTCGGAGGTATTGTTTTTACAACTTCGATTGTTCATTGTTCTTACAACTTCAATCACTCGAATTCATTTCTTTATTTGTTCTGCTCGCCTCTGAAGCCCAGAATTTTTGTTAGTACTTTGATTCCTTTTTCCAATACGATTATTTTATCTATACTTATCATGCTATTATACCTGAAACTTTCCACCAAGGAAATGATATTCAGGGTCATTTTTTCATAGCATTCGTACTAATGAATTAAAATCCTTTCACTGCTAATGAGTTAAATCTTTAAAAAATTATATACTGTCTGCTGAAACGTTTACAACTGCGGCGTAAAAGCTCATTACTTACGACGCTAGTTTTATTACACAATATTCAGACAACCTGAATTATATTGTGATATTTGATTATGCTTATCAGAATATTGCTTATATTCACATTAAAATAATTTTTTCGACCAATTAAAATGTTTTTATATGCATTTTGGGGCTTTGGCATGAAGCCATTCATGAAAGGCCAAATGTACCACATTTATCGCAGATATCCCTGAATTGAAACCCTGTTAAAAATTTTCTAAAATTCGTTTTTCGTTTGAGAGAGAAAACGATCCATTTGCCCGGAGACTGCATTTCTCGATAATAATTCGATGATTTGTTACCGTTCGCAAGTTACATTAAGTTCACTAAAAATCCCTTTCAGAGCATATGAAGGTTAAAAAATTTCATTGCCTTGTATGTAATATTAGTCCTGGTTTGCTCGGAAAACATGTAATTATTATACATGCAACATGTTTTCTTGATTCATATTTTTCTGATCTAACAATTGTTTGTTGCTTGGTTCTTGTAACAATTTCAATAGGTTTGGCTTGGGTAACTTTTTTCTGGTTTTGATTATAATTTTTTAAGAAGAATACGGCACATACTCTGATTTATTTTTATTTTTTTTTTATTTTTCTCCGATTTGACTCTTTCATGTCTGCTACAAATCTAACAAATTTCTTAATAATTTCGAACGAGATCAATTAGTCGACTGCATCTTTGAGCGATTTTTTCAGCGCGTAACTTATCTTTCTCCGCTAATCCTCGATCTCATTACGTTGATTTCTCCTCTCTGCACCTGAAACTTTTAAATCCATGTGTATTATTTATTTTCATGTTTTCTCAACTGTCATGATGGCTTTCTCGTTCGCATTACCGAGCCTGGTAAAACATATAACATGTCCGCAGTATCAAGCCAAGATCATGGGGCCTTATTTTAGGTACTCGTAGCGGTCCGAGTACACATAGCGGCCTAAGTGCTTGTAGCGGCCGATTTCTCGTCTGTGATAGGTGGGTTTGCCAGTAAACCCTCATTGATTTGCTGAGGAAGTTTAGAACTCGTAACTGCTGGTGCGGCCTCTGGTTTTAATCTGGAAACTTTCGTGAACCGGAGTCGCCCTTTCAATAAATTATAGCGTGTCTCTATAACGAATGATACAAATTGTGCTACATGAAAATATATTTGATGGCCTGGTCTTATTCTTATTATTTT
Source organism: Hyalella azteca (assembly GCF_000764305.2). Classification (NCBI taxonomy): domain Eukaryota; kingdom Metazoa; phylum Arthropoda; class Malacostraca; order Amphipoda; family Hyalellidae; genus Hyalella; species Hyalella azteca. The sequence goes on from NW_025932596.1 coordinate 202,285, forward strand.
CGAAAATAATTACCCGCAATTCACCAAAAGCGTTAGGATCCACGGAGACTATCCTTCAAAAATTATAAGTTTTGGTTCTTGTTCATGGTTCCCTTTTTATTACTTGTGCTTTTTCCACTTGCGTTTGAACAAATCAGTTGTACACAAAAGGAATTGTGCGTTAAAATTATCCTGACAAAATTAAATCTAAATATCGCATCTTCATGTTATTGTATACGCAGTAACATAAAGGTTTTACCAATAAGTTCAATTGTTATGTTTATTGAATATTTGTACAAATTTGTCTTGTTTTAACAAGGATTTCATAGGCTTTTGGGTCAGAGGTTTTGAAATTGACTTATATGAAACCTGCAAGTCAAATTGGTTGCACATTCCCTGTACTGTCTAGCCTTTGTTCGGCAATTTCACGTCTCGTTGCACGCGTTTAGTGCGGCAACTCTTCTCTTTTGTGTTATTGCGAGAAAAATTTTAGCATGATTTCAGGTTCTGGAACCAATTCCCTATGTAATAAATACCCCGGCAAAAATTATAGTTGGCTCATTGGTGGCTACTGAATGGCTGTCAGTTGGCCACCGTTATTCTGCTAATGATTTTAAATTGGTTACATTTCTGCGCGGGTTGGATGTGCCAGGTTTCACACTGAAAGGGTTTCAAGTCGGTCAGGAGCTCATTTGTCCAAATGACGCTCGTCTTTAGAAGTCTCGGGATTATGGAAATGATTCTTTTATGTGGTGACGTGCTGTGACTCACCTTTAGTCTGTGGGCCAGGTCAAGTAAATTGAGAATCACGTTTGTGACCTCATAAGTCGACGGCTCACACAATGACTGCTATTTGTTTCGCGAAATTCTATTTCGGCTTCTGTGAAGGTCAACTTTTTGCACTACTTACCGGTCTATCTTTTACGTTTCGCTTTCCCAGTTCATTGTTTGTGCTGTTAGGCTTTACAGTGTGGCTGTAGGTGGCACGGTCAAGTCACTCTGTATCGTTCTTTGATCCCGGTAGTGAATCTGCTTCTTCTTACGTGGGCTGTGATTGTGCAATGCGTTCATTCTTCACTTTCCATTTGTCCGACTCCTAAACTTCGTTTGCAGTTAATTTATTTCGTTTATCTTGGCGGATTCTTAAAAAATTAATTTTTTTTGCGCCGTCGCTCCATTCCACGACTTGAACTACGGTACTTGATTGTTCCTCCTTAATTTCACATAGTTTCGAATTATGCATCTTTATATAGCCACACAACTTAGTGTGATACGCGATCACGACTCGAGAATCACGAACTCGACCCATCCTCCTCCTGCCTGCCGATGGTCAGTGGTCAGAACTTCAGGCTGATTTCATCACCTGTTATCTGATTCGAAACTTTTTCCTTTTACCTTCTTTCAGCAGGCAATTACAACTGACCATTCCATCCTCTGTAGCTTCCTATAACTTGTTCTGTAGGATGACTATTTAGGTAATGTTCTCATGCATCGCTTGCAGCCTCCAATGGAGCTTTTATGCGACGACGGTAGCAGCCATTTATCATTTTTTCTGTGACATAATGATCGGTTGGACAGGGTATTTAGCAGCATCTCTGCGTGCATTCATGCACTCAATAAAGACTGCACACTCAGGTTGGGTTGCATGCACCGTATCCTCCCGCCGCTGATACTGACCATATATAACGGCAGCCCATGCTACTATTCAAAATAAAAGGTGAAGTTTCTGTGGTTCCGTACCAGTTTACCCTGGTTCTCCATTGATTTATACAAGAGTTCCGATCCTTATCTAGAACAAGTTATTCTTCTAGCTGCGTCCCACTTCACTGTACTTCCGAGATGACCAACACGAACGGCTCTATGCACTGCTTATATACGGTAAATAGCGCACTCCTGAGCATGGTCATTTTGTTCCGTGCCAAGCACCGGTTATGATGCCCGTAATTACGCCTTTGGTATTATTCAAGACTGCTTTTGTGCGAGTTGTTCAATAATAGCGTAAGTCGATCTGTGATACGCCGCTTTCAATGCTAGTACGGCTTTACGATGGAACCTTAATTTTTGAATGGAATTCTTGATGTGTACGGCAATATGACAGATAATTTTAGGCGAGTATTCAAGAAAGGGCTTCTATGTTCCATTGAATAGCCGATAGGAAAATTTCTTTTTTGAAATTGGAGTCTGAACGCTTACTGAACGCTTGTCAAGTTATATTTTACTGATCTTTTTCCTGTTTATCTCTTAATTTTAAATAGCTGGCTCTTTGTTTAATCTATTTTCTGATAAAACCATTCTAGTCTGCATTTGCACAAATTTGCCTATATGGCGTTGGTTATCTAGCCACATATCTATTCCTTTCATGCATATGCAATTTCACATAGCTTGCTTTCTTCTTCTTCCATTCTCTATATAGTGTAACCATTCCGATTTAGTACAAATTTGCTTATTTCTACGTTCAACCTTGGTCTTCTAACCACATCTGTGTACCATTCACGCATCTTTGAGGAAAAACGTGCTTTAGAGCTCTTCAGTTTGCGTGACCAATCAGTTGATGCGGTCAGGCCGTTTACCCAGCGACCAGGACAAGCTCCGATATATCTACTGATTGTGTGCCAATTGAGGTCCAGTTTTGGGTTCTCCTCACAAATCGTATTCTTACAATGGCGCATTGACTCCATGCGGTAATTTATGGTGCGTCCTTGGGGTATAAACGTTCTTCGGTTCAACTCTTCCGAAGGTATTTACTAGAGATGGTCCAGTCACATGTTGCGGTTATGTATTCCATCGTAATGTTTTTCCGTTAAGCTTACATACATTGGGTGTTATTGAAACATTATGCGCAGTTAGCAGGAAAATCTCGAAACTCTGTGCTGCTAGTGGTTCATTTTTTTGTGAGAATTTACATGAAGTTGGTTGACAAAAAATGGTACTTAATTAGAGTATGTACATGTATATGTACGTTTTCAATTGGACAAATATTTCCTTTCCTCCTTGAAATGAAATCCCACCTTTTGGAATTGCATAAATTGACGCTAGCCATTTGCTGCGAATTTCTATGAGTTTCCTACACCTCACGCCACTAGAATTTTCCCGTTAGGACATAATTATCTCACACTTGATCGATCAATGTACAGCCCACTCGTACATTCCTCCGTTGATATTGAACTAAATACGGCTATCGGATCTCTAAAGCCAAAGTTCGGAAGGGCTTCGTTTAAGATTGAATTTTTATTGTTTTGCCTACGGAAACTCCTATTTTATTGTTTTGCCTACGGAAACTCCTCATACACGTCAGAGCTTTGAGAGACTCGAGGTTTTAGAGAATAGGCGACTTGAGAGCTCACCGAGTTGGCGGTGTTCAAATGCATGGAGAAGTGCGTCGTATGGCTGTGCTTTTCAGTTGCGTTCAGTTCTCTAAAATCAGCTATGAAAGCACAGTCTCTCATTAATAGGGTACTTGTTCTCTGCGATATATAATAGAATATCCTATAAATGCCAGAGCAAACTGAAATGAGTTATCAATTGCACAGGGTTTAACTATGGCCTAATTAAAAGTATTTTCGTTACCGATTACCAATTATTACCAGAAGGACTTGAATTGTTTTTTTTCCGAGTTATTACTGTTGAGAATAGTTTGAATGATGCAAATATGAATATGTCGACATCTTTAAGGTGGTGCTTGAGAGCCGCGAGCCCTCAGGCAGGCTTGGCAGGATCCCTATGGGAATCTATCACTACGTATAGTCATTATAACTCCGCTCGTAAATAAAATATCAATCTGAATTTTGTCATGCTTATTCAGCTATTTATTTATAATTTCTCTACAGTAACAAAAAATATGTAAATTTTGTCTAACATTAGTTATGATAGAGGAAAAGATTGTACATCGCTCAATCAATGTTCATTATACTATATGCGACTTACCTAATTTTGTGAGACACAAGGATGTAGTACTATTTATTCTCTATTGATCGGTATTAAAGACATATCTAAATCAACCTCTATTTTGTAAATATTTTGTAACAAAATATTTTTTCATTACTGCTAAATCGGAGATTTCACATTTTCTTTGGAAGCCGCAGTTCTCATGAAGGAGTTGGGGAAAAAATGAGGGGAAACACACCTCGTAAATTACCCGCCTGTCACTCTTGTGGTAAAGGGGAGCACAATAAGGGGCGAGTAATAATGGATGGCCAGTGGTCGGCCGAGGCCAGTTAGTTTTAGCCGACCGCAGCCCATTCCTCGGCCACCTATGAGACGGCCGCAGCCCCTAAGATGGGTGCTGGCTCAGGTATCATATTACAAAGGCAACAAGCTCAAGCGCAGCAACTTGCCGATCTGAACACAGAACAAGGGTTTCACATCCTTGTCGCGAATTTCTCGCTCACGGACTTCGCCGCACTGTGACTACAGGCCTTAAGCCCATGATTTTACCCCTGCGCTAAATTCAAATACTTTAAGCCGATCGCCAAATTTCGACCTGTGCCTATACGCGTGTCCCTGTACCGCGTGTCCCTGTACCGCGTGTCTTTCTGTAACATAAATTCTCAGCCATTACCGATTGACACTTGAAAGCAACGCATTACTGGCACATTTTTTCTGACAAGATTAATGTGAGGGAAGTTTTACCATCGCTATGCCGTGTGCTGCGAGCTGCCTCATGTATTATGGATACCCGTCTTTGGTTCTGATAAATAGATTCAGGAAGCAATTTGTCCCTTCTTAATTGATGACTCTGTTTGGATAGCTAACTGTGCAGCCTTCGGACATTATAGATCATCGTGCTGAACTCACTGACATTTCTTAATGGTTATTCAATATTGTCATCTCCTTTTACCAAATAGTTTCATGATACATATTAGCAGGTAACTTAATTGCTATTTTGTACATTTTCGTCCTGTTATCTGCTTGGTTGCTTCTGTGCAAAGTGTGAAATTAAATTAAACCGTGATTGGCGTTGCAGGCGATTGAGTTAATCGAGGTGAATTCAATAACAATTTTAGTGTGAATATTTATATATATTTATTCTCAAATCTCATGCAAACCCCGTATAGTTTAGTTGGACGAGTTGTGCCCCTTGTTCAGGGCACATGTACAATATTGTACCGGTATTGTTACTGCAGTCCCCAGCTATGCACTTGGGTCTTTTCTGTTCAGAAATATTGGCTCCATAATTCAGCGGCTTCATTGTGCACACTTGGGCTGCTTTTCCCGCCATATGCCGCACGCCTCAGTTCTCACCTCTTCGCTCCAACTGCCGGATTGTGCTTTAGTTTATGTCATATTCCTGCGTACATTCCATGTTTCAATGTGAATTATTTTCCATAGGTATTTCATCAGTATGTATTGACTGATAGAAGTAACGCTATATTCTAGGTTTCGTGGTAAATATCGATAGATGTTTCATCAGTGAGTATTGAATGATAGAAGTGACGCTATATTCTAGGTTTCGAGGTAAATATCGATATATATTCATTAGTAAGTATTGACTGATAGAAGTGATGCTATATTCTAGGTTTCGTGGTAAATATCGATAGATATTTCATCAGTATGTATTGAATTATAGAAATGACGCTATATTCTAGGTTTCGTGGTACATATCGATAGATATTTTATTAATAAGTATTGGCTGATAGAAGTGACGGTATTTTTTAGGTTTCTTGGTGAATATACGAACATCATTAGTGAGTATTGTGTGACAGAAGAAAGGACGTCCCGGAATCAATGCGCAAATTTTACTTTAAAAAATGTCTTCAGTCAAATTGTCTGTTCCACTGGTAGTTGAAGTACGATATTAATTGACGTTTTTATAAGATTTACGCGAGAAAATTCAGCTGCGTTGAAGAGTGGAGGACTTGGAATGAAGGATTGCATGTACTATCCACTATCCACCGCTGTGGCTGTGATATGCTATTGTTCTGAAACTGCTTTTAAATTAAATTGTGCTGCGCTATATATTCAGGAGTGGATATTAATTTACTGCGTTTTATTTAGTTTTCAACGTTCGGTTGAGGGACAAGTAATCTAAAAAAAACTAGAAAAGGCTTCGTATATCGTTCCTATATAACGACGGTTATCGAACATCGTGGGAGTATTTGTTCGTTTGTCTCAATAGAAGTTATGCTAAGTGTTGGCTTCAGCTCGGTATTGTGTGTTTTTTCCTTGAGCATTGATTGAAGAAATTGATTCGTGCTTTGAAACGGTCGCATTTCATTCACACACTCGTCTTGCCAATCACTGTGCAAGCGTCTTCGCCTGGGACTTTCAATTGTGTCGAAACTTGTTTGTTCTCCAACGATACATTCGGGCTGGAGGAAAACGTTCATTTTTAATTTGACGATGTCGTAGAGCATTTTACTGCTTTATAAACGTGAGATGATAACGGCCAGCAATCTAGGTTGTTATGTTTTTATTTTGCTTGCTTGTTTGAAAAGTGTGTATAATGTATCTGTTTTGCCTCTCAAGTGTTCTTACTTTTTACAACGGATTGATTTCGGTTCTTGTCATCCGTGTTCAAAATTTGGCTCCATATGTCGCAATCCTGTCTCAGTATGTTTGATTTCATCATTATGAAGAGTAGAAAAATCCAGTTTCACTGGCGTAAACACGAATGTTTATTTGGACTGAGCCATATGTTGTGTTATTGCAGAGCCTTCTGTTGCTCTTATACGGGGAGGGTGTGAAGAAAGTTCAGTCTGGACGCTATTGATGTTGTTCATGTTCCCGTAGTACTTCACAGAATATAAAATAATTAGGCTTCGTATTTCTGCGTTTGTGGTGATGTGTTTCTTATTCAACTTAAGCTTCATTTTTGTGCAAGCGTGTATTACAACTGGTTTATTGATTGAATAATCATATAATCCTCCATCAGAAAGCTAATCTTTAGCACACCCAATATTTATATATTAGCTTTCATTAATTGAGTACCAAAGCTAAATCCTAATTTCGTAATTTCGAGTCGACTTCAATGCTTGAATAATGCATGTCATCGCCTCTGATTTGATTTGTTACGCGCCACTCATTCACTGTGCCCTGAATCATGGAATCTCTGTTGACTTGAATCGTTGAATAACTGTTAACTTCAAATCCGTGCACCAGGTAACTGCTCATTCAAGATCTCAACGCCGCATATGTCGACTTTTTCACAGTTCTGGTTTAGTTGCCCCGTTACATGCGTTCAATCTAGGCGCAACTGCGCCTAATGTATGATGTGACCTCCTTTTTGCTAATTACCTACATTGTTCGTATTAGAGATTGCCGGTCGTCGTTGTCGAAAAAAAGTTCAGTTGACAAAGTTCGGTTATTAGCATTTATGTATTGTATTAATAAGGTGTTATTATGCGAGCTATTATACTAGCGGAATGTGAAAATTTTTATTAATTACATGTTGACTTTTACTTATAATCTATACTCGTCTTACGGCTCCTACGGTTTCATTTCATGGAAATATTTCAATTTTGAAAATTGGTGATGGTAAAACTGTTTACTTTTATGTATACTCTAAACTCGTCTTACGGCTACTACGGTTTTATTCCATGGAAATATTTAATTTTCAAAAATTGGACGAATTGTAGATCAAATTCCAAGCAAGAAATGAGGTATTGGTTCCAAATCGTGAAAAAAAACGTTTGTACCATGTACACATTCTCTCGAATCTGAAACATAGACGAAGTTTGGAGCATCTTATATACGTATGATGTGAAATGAAAGTAACCTGATCACGCAGAATTTCCAGGCGAAGTTGTATTTTTCATCATTTTTACCATGAAATGACAATCTACATGATCACCTTAAAATTTGACGTATGAGCGAAAAAATAGAAAATAATTTTTTCCTCATTGTAATTCAAAAAGCCATCCATGAGTATGTGTTTTTGAATGATGATTATATCTGCGCTTCTCTTGTGACTATAACTTGTTGTGTTGGTGTAGAAACGATCGAGGTGGCCCAAAGCACTCTCTGTTCTGTTGGTTGAGGTGAACCGCAAGCTTGACGCTCCTATATATCTGCCCCAAATGACCGGCCTTTACAAAAAGCAAATGCAGTTTTTGCCCAGCTTTTTAAGCTTCCTAAACTGCACCTTCTCATTGGACCCTACACGGTTTAGCTCAATCTTTTTCCACGCTGGATCATTATTTTGTTGTTTGCTAACCCGGGTTCCGAACGGATTTCCGTATGGGGTGTGCTTAGAATTCTCGAAAGTTGTTTAATATCTAGGAAACGCTTCCCTAATATATCCGTTATATCCGTAAAAATCAGGATACCGGTTTGCGGTAATGTCACTTTTAGTAGAACTCGATTCCTAAGTCGTGGCCAGTCTATTCAGTATGAATTTCTTGGCATGTTGCTACTGTGAAAGAATGTCAAATCTACAAGGTCGGTGTTTTCTGATTAATTTAAATTCTTTAGTGTAAAGAAATGAAAAATCATCAGACACTAGGGTGAAATTCGAAAGTCGAGCGACAGTCAATACGATTTTTTCTTGGAGACGGTTGAAAAATTACCCTGATCTCAGAATTGTGTACCATACTGCCAGAAGACAAGCGCCATGTTTCGTTGCTGGACTGACTATTTATGGTCGTCTGCGTGGCCGGTATATACGATGCGGCATAAGCATGGGAATTTAGCTCGTTTAGGCCGAGTCTCGTGCTGTTTGCAGCAGCGATTTTCGCCCATCCCATTTTATTGTTGAACCGTGCTTGGCACTGAGCTATTCTTCTTCGTCTCGGGATTACTTCCGTTTCATTTCTCGGTCACAAAGGTGGGCCAGACACTGCGTTTGTGACTCGCGCCGTAGGAGACTAGCTCGCAATCGCCGTTATTTAATGCCCAACTCTGCCTTGCTGGAAAACATCGCTGATTTATCATTGGCCAGCGCTATTACGGCCGAAATTTTCAATTGCGAGTCTCCCTTCCAAGCCGTCGTATTATTTTGCAAGGTCTATTGTAAATTTGTTCTAAAGCTGCCCGGCTGTACGAAAAATATTTCAGTCTACGCAGTTGACCGTTTATTTTATTCTTATTTTCATATAATAGAATATTTCGCCCACATGAGTCGCTGTGCTTCTTTTGAATGTCATTTTTTGCCGGTGTGCTGATATTTGCCTCCTAATTTGGAACTGGTATATGCTGATATGTGACTCATCACTCTGCCAGACTATGTGCTTTTGGTTAAAAACGCGGTCAGAGTACGATGTGTGACTCATCACGCTACCAGATATTTTTTTTTGTATCTCATCATGCTGCAAGAGTATGTTTTTTTATAGCTCGATCGTCACTCTGCCAGGGCATTTTTATGTGTGTCATCACGCTTGCGGAGTATGTTTTGTGGCTCAGCTCATAAGACCGTCGTGTTGTTCAGTGCCTCGTGTGTATATAGGAACTCGATAACAAAGCCTATAATTGCTCGGTATCATTGTTCTCTCGGAATACCCAAGCCTGTGATTATTATTACCTTTCTTTCGCGACCCCTTCTTCGCTCTTTATAGCCGATCTTAGGTTACCTCTTAAATGCTGCCAGGCCGCGTGGCGCCCACCCATTCAAAACTACAACCATTCAACTCATTTCTATGAATCTACCGGACTAATTCACTGAACTATTTGTTAATAATCATTTCATTAGATTGTGTGATGCTTGTCGTTTGACGAATTATTATTTCACAGCTAACTCGTTTACCGATATTGATTTGTGAATGCCTTGTTTGTTTGAAGAAAATGAAGCGTAAATCATTACGTTATATCGTCCAAGTGTTATGCATCGATATTAAAATAGTGCTCCATTTTAAATATGACGATTGTAAGTGCATACCAAAGTGTACTTCATAACTAATCTCGCATCAGAGGAGTCTGTCCTAACATTCCAGCGTCTTGGAGTTGTCCTATGCACACAAAATACAATCGCGTGGCGAAGCTCGCACCAGCTAAGAGAAGCGATAATCCATAGGCGATTCATCGGCGATGACTGCATGCGATCCCGTGGACAAAGAACACTCAAGAAAATTAATGGATCATATTGTCCGAATAGTGACGCACGTCTTTACCCATAGCACAATAAAAGAGCAAACGTAGCACTGATACTTGCATCTAGTGGGCCAGACTGGGTCAGGATGAATAACACACGAATAAAATAGCATCGATTTTTGGACAAAATGTTGCTCATTTCTCTGAGTGTAAGGCTCCCTCCCCATATGCGAGGTAAAAGTGCATCACTATTTTAGCAAAGTCTTCCTCATTTCTCTAAGTGTCTCTTGCTCATTTCCCTGACGCCCTGCCCCCCCACACGAGAGGTAAAAGTTCATCACTATTATAATTAAGTCTTCCTCGTTTCCCTGAGTGTCTCTTGCTCATTTCCCTGCGACCCCCACACACGAGAGGTATAAGTTCATCACTATTTGACAAAGTCTCGCTCATATCTCTGAGTGTAAGGCAGATCTAGGTTTGAAATAATCAGGCCCACTGGTGGACGCGTTGCCCTCCATGTCGTGGCGCCAAATAGCTTCGGCGTCCGTGTGACGCGCTCCCAGAAGTGTCCTTTGACTCCTGAATACTTTGCTCTCCAGGGAAAATTGCTTTTACCTGCGCCGCGTCTCCTTGTGTGTGTTCCGACTCATCAATCCTGATCGCGCCCTTTCAACGACTTTCATTTTTCAGTGTGCATTTATACTGAAGGAGCTTCAATCATACTGAAGGAACTTTAGTAACACTGAAGGAACTCGAAAAAACAACTTGACAAACTACAAAATTGTCCAGTTTTTTATTCGCAACGTTTTTCTAAATCGAATTTGTCTGTATAGCCTATCTATCTACGCGCAATGGGATTCCTCTGGACAAATTTCTGCCATCTTTAAAAGTCTGTAGCCAAATTGATGCTAAGAATTATACCTTATTAGCATATTATCTTCTTTATTTCACTTAATTGCCTGATTTTCCATACACAAGTTCATAGATAACGAATTCTTACACAAAATCCGCTGATAATTGTTGATCATTCCCATTTCAAACTCGTCTCTATGGGGGCCTGCACGTATAGGAAGCGAGCCGCAAGCTCTTCTTTTGAGATCGAGCGATCACCCGCTGTTAGCATTGATACGGAGCCCACATGAGCCGGCCGTATCACGGTCTCCATCGCGTAATTTGGTGCTGTGGTCTCCTCGCCTGCTATCTTCGCGCACGTGGTGTGTAAAGATCTCTGTCGCTATCAGATGACGGTGGTGAACCCCGTGAAAATTCTGAAACCATTATATATATCAGATGACGGTGATAAAAACCGTAGAAATTCTGGAACCATCATCATTTTTCTGCGATGAAGCCCGTGAAAATCTTGAAGCCGTTATCAGATGACGGCGATTAAACCCGTGAATAAACCTAAAAAATTATAATATTTTTGTAGACTCATGGCTGCTGGCATTTGAATGATTTTTATCTTCTTAAATTTCTCTTTTTCGAGCGGCTTTTATGAAGGAATTTGCTCATATTACAGGTTGTGTTGAAAAATCGATCGATTTAGCAACGCGTGATGTTATTTAATTTAACGAATTGACTCGAAGAATGACCGGTTTGTTATCGATTTATTGAAAATTTAATTGAATTTATAATTTGTTCCCATACCTCGAAGATAACATCAAAATTCTTTGCAGTACTTATCACATTCTGAACGTTCCCAAACATCTTCAACATGTTGAAATCTTTGAGCTCGGGTACATGTCCCCGTGAAAAATTACAATGAGTTGTCTGAGACCTGCACAATATCTGGCGCTTTACTGTCCAAAATAATTACTAGTTCACAACCCCTTCAGCCAATCATGACGCCTTTTCAAGTTGAACCCACCGATCACAAATGAGGAATCGGCCGTTACGTGTGCTTAGGTTGCAACATTTATTTACGCCGCTATGAGGTATACCTAGGCCGCTGCGTTTACTTAGCGAGTTTTGAAAGTACGGCTCCGGGTTCATAGACTGGGCCTGTGTGTGGGAGGTATCCTGACATGGCATGCGAAGAAGCAACGTCACCGCCTCCAGTTTGTGTTTGAGCGTGCGTGGCGATGCTAATGGTTAGGCCATCTCATGGTAGCCTTCTGCTGTCCTGCCGAGTCATGCATGCCGAAGCTTCTGCTGGTCATACCTTTATTGGGATACTGGCCGCAATACCGGCTGCCGAAACGGCTCCTATCGGCTGCCGAAACGTCTCCTATCGGCTGCCGAAACTGCTCCTATCTGCTGCCGAAACGGCTCCTATCGGCTGCCGAAACGGCTCCTATCGGCTGCCGAAACGCCTCATATCGGCTGCCGAAACGGCTCTATAAGGCGGCCACGGTGTGAATAATATGTATATACGATGGTGCTGGTTATATGATGATGCTATGATAAAAATTATTTCTCGCTGACGTTATCACGAGATGAATTTTTTACATTAAACACATACATTAAACTATCTATTCGAAGTTGATACTATTTTATAAGGCCGTATTTCTGAAACATTGCTGAAATATTCAAAGTACAGCGATTCAGAGGAAAATTGAAGGATTCATGAAAATACTTCAAATATTGCTCACTGACACGTTCTAAGTTATAGCTAGAATAGGATTCACGTAGTGGCAAACATTCCCTTACTTCCTGCCTGTTTAGCATTTGTTATTCATATGCTTATTAGGCTTAATGTAGGCCTATTTAGCCAATAGTTAATTATCATCTCTTGGCGTGGCTCCTCTGTACAAGAATTGCGGTACAAGTTTCCTCACAGCTTAGAGCTCAGGCGTTCCCACATCGCGTTAGCTCTGATTGATGCTTCTCTTTGGTCTATGAGGCTAATTCGCTGCTCTCAATAGTTTAGAGGTTACATGGCTGCTCTCATTCATACAATATCAATGGTAACTTATGGTAATGTTCGACCACCCCTAGGCCTATCACAATATTGCTTCCGTGGCCGTGTACCAGCTTACTTTATTTTGCTTGCCGCTCCATGTAACATTTTGGACACTGTTCGTATTCGCCATGAATTATATCTAAACTTGTGTTCGTATATATTTTCATTACAGAAATTTTACACGTTTGTAATATTTTCAATCCTTACTAAAACAGGTTTATTTCCAAATACGTTTTCTGGAAGTTAAGCGCAGCTCTGTAGTAATCGAATTGTCTGTGCGCTCCTCAACGTCCGTCAAGCGGGAATTTTTTTCGTGCGTGTGAATTCTATAGGCCTGCACCGTTAACAGGCGCCTCTTAGAAAGAGGCACAAAAACGCCTCTGTAAAGAAGTCAGGAAGGCTTTCCAGAGTATCAGTTAAATTATGACTGAGTGACTGCAACTCTATGGGCGCGAGCGTGCTCTCAGATTTTGCGTTTGGTAGCTTCTATAGTTGCTTAGGCCTGAGATTGTTGTAGGCTGTTGTAGCGCTGAATGACGTCTGCAACCGTTTATAATGAAATTTTATTTCATAAAATGTCTCATGTTAGTTGCTTGATCGATGGTGTTAAATCTTATATTCTCACTTCTATAAAATCTTGATACGCTTTAAGAGAGTATGTTCTTCCCACTTGAATTTATGTTTTGGAGCTCAAAACTTATTTTCAGTTAACAAGCCCATTTTTCTTCTCTTTTCCTCCCTCCGTGGATTGATTTTTCCTGTAAGCGAGGTAGTATTTCACGACGTTCAAATATTAGTTACGTTTTATTTAAAATGCAGTTTTTGCCTAAGGCATATTTACTTCATAACAATCTCTTTATTTTAATTTATTTCTCACGTAGCATCGAGCGTGCGCAGACTTCGTGCATTCAAGTTCTTTCTAAATCTGCTTCAGCTTACATATGCTTTACTATTCAACTTCTTTTCTGGAGTTTTTGGTATTAATAAGTTTTGTATTTCGTCGCAATTTTTTTAATGAAAACCCTGCTTTTACTCACCCATCTATACACGACAAGGGTCAAAATTTTGACGACCGTCAACAACCTCGTGAGGTAAGGCTCCTAATTTGACAATACCTTCATACCCTAGCTTAAAACATTTTAATTGTTTGAATCGACGATCAAGCTCATTATAAGGTTAGTCATAGAGGTTCACATAGCATTTCGAATACGTCTTAGAAAGTATGCAATAGGCCATGCTGCCGCATGAAGAATGCAGTCGCGTGTTGTGTGGCCATGCGCCTGTACGCGCCCTCAGCTGCTCGGGTGGAGGCGCGCACAAAGCTGACAATAGCGCCTGCGCCTTGACGCGATCACTGCTAATAGTAATTCCTGTGCACATACTTTCAAAAAAAAAAGTTAAGAGATCGTAAGTTCAACAGCCAATCATTGACGGCCTTTCAAGCGAAATCCACCAATCATAGACAAGAAAATAGAACGTATAAGTACTTACGTTCACTTAGCGAGTTTTGAAAATATGGCCCCTGATCCACCCTATGGCCGCTGCACGTACGGCTTGGCACTTTAACGCGCTAAAAGTATACCAGATTTGTGCATGTTGTTGCCGTGAGAATTTGTATTCTAGCGAGTATTATTGATGCTGGTTTTTCTTATGCCCGTTGCACGAATTGAACGCTCTCAAATTATTGCATATTTCTACAAACTGTTTCCCTGAAAAAAAAAAATGCGTTCACGTATATTCCACATTCTAGGTTATCCATGTATGTCATGCAATTCATGACTACAAATTTTTCTGTGTGTTAAGTGCAATATCATAATTATATTTTTGGTGATATTCGGAGTCTTGAGGTTTTGATAGCCCCCCTTCCTTTTCCCGCGTGTTTGTAAGGGGTTCTGTTGTGTGAGGTGTTCCAGCGTCCCATTCCATGCAGCACCAACAGCCCCCCTCCCGTCAGCAGCACATCTGTTGCGCTGCAGCGGAATTCTTCATGTTTGAAGGACGTGTGACCATTTCAGCCCAGTAATATTTCGCCAGTGAGACGTTTTTTTTTTAAATATTGCCGTGAATGAATGTCTATATTTAAATAATATCTTTATTAAATACGTCAACGTATGTTTTTAATGTATTTATTTTTCTCTCAATATTCATGCACGTTGAAATGTAATGGCCAAAATTGTTCCCATTTATTTATATATAAGTATTTTAGTCCGAAAAATATCGTCTTAGCGTTGAAGCTCAAATTTTACGTTAATATATGTGACGAAACGATATAACATTCTTCCCTTGTTGGTTGTTCATTTTGCTTCGCTTGGTTTCGGATTTAGAAATAAACAGTGGCGGAATCATGTTTAAGCTACTTTACTTACAGTCCCCTTTGCATCATTTTTCGATATCTCTTTACTTTTTGCCTTAACTTCCAGTTCTCCTGCTCCATTTTCATTTTTCAATCTTAAGCGCGTTAGGTATTAAGAAGAGCTTTGCTGTTGTGCACTTTTGTGTGGACGCCGCTGCTGTTCCTTTCTTTCCGGTAATTTTGTTCCGTCGTGGGTTGCGCTCTACTATTATATGATTTTCCCAGCCCCCGCTGCCTGGTTTTTACCCCGGTTCCTATACATGAGCTTTCTGAGTGCACAGGATTTGCAAATAATTTTATGCATCTCATAGAAAAGTATAGCCAAGTTTTCTGTTACGCGCTGTTTACAACATTTCCCGGAGTGGGGTTAAACAAATAATACGTACGCGATACGTAGTATACAAAATACTTCATGTATCTCAAGGATTTCAGTTATAGTAGTCCCGGACTTCCTTAGCTCGCGAGCATTTTAGGGGAAAATGAAGTTAGGGTGTTATTTGTCGTGATAATGATATATTTTGATCCGTTAGTTTACTTTCACTAGTGGACATATTTTTGTAACTATGCTCACTTGTTAATTTCGCTTAATCAACACATTCATCCATGTACGCGTGTTAGGTTCTAAACTATTTTTAATGTGGCTGTCGTATTGAAGTCGCATACTCGATTTATAGATGTTTGGCATAATGAAGAACTATTTCCTGTCCGTCAGTATTCTCATTGATGTGATGGCGTTTTTTAAATCATGTACTTTAATCCTCACTAGTTATTGATAGGTGATTCCGAGCGTTCCTTGCCTCCTGTGTTAGTTTAGCTGCCTCTCGATCCTCTCTTCACGTCACAATGAAGGAGATTCTTTGAACGAAGCCAGTCGTTCAATAGGTGGCTTCTGCGTGACGTTCGACTAAGTCCTCTTGACTAGTTTTTACACATTTTTGTTCTATCCACGGCCGCTCAGACTTTTGACCTGACATCTAAAGCCCTTTTCGTGACTTCATGTCAGCGCGGTTCAATAACAGCCTCCTGTTGGCGACGCTATATAATAGGCTTCTTCTGTTGCTTCGAATGCTTTTGCTGCACGAATTTCACTAAGAATTGATCATTTTTGGACCTACGACTGAGAGATTTCTGTCGTGTTGTATTCACAATTCTTAACCTATTACGACCCATTGACCTAAGTTCCAGTGTGTTGTACATTATGCACGCTAGTTGAAGTCTTCCATTGCAGAGATTTCAGACAATCTGAAATTTTTTTTTTAGTGGTAAGTCGTACGATTTATTCATATGACTGCTCACATTATAAATTAATTTAGTTATTATATATTCTTCTCCATTTAATTGTAATATTTGTTTCGTTTGTGTCCAATGATCGTTTAATTTTCTGAAGATACTGAGTATCTTCGGTCAATTTTCGCGCCTTAATATATAAAACTCAAATGGAAAGGCGGGACGTGTTTTCCTATGCAAATCTTCTATTGTTTTGACCAACACGACCAAAGTGGCTGCCAGTCATCTCCGCCATTTTCAACGTGAACTTAATCAAGCTTTTTTCCCCATTCGACCTTTTCGACCAACGAATGTATAGAGCTGCCTACCGAACAATGCTTGTTCATATTAAAGCGGTTTTGCATGATAAGCATTCGGTTCAACCTTCGTTCAATTACTGATTTTGCGAAGCCCTGATTACGATCGCGCATGCCCGCTTCTTACTCTATATTTAGGGAGCGTACGGTTAAACTCTTACACAATTTTTGTGTACAAGTTCAATATTGTTCTATAAATCTTGCGAGAACATAGAACATTTTCTGTGCTTTTACTGCGGTGTATAAGTCTCCGGGATGCTGTTTAATACTCGCTTGTTTTGCAAGTTAGCCATAAAAACTGGTTATAGATAAGCTGGGGCGGTGCCACTAGAAGGCCAGTTGGCGTTCCTAAATTATTTCTGTCCGCGTGTTGCAAACTGCATGGTACACTTCATCCTGCAGACCATCACGTGTGTGGGCTGATATTTCCTTATATGCCTCTCTTTCTTACCTCTTTCCTTCTTACCTCTTTTATTTCTCAACGTAAATGAAATCATTTCGATTTGTGAACATTGCGTTTTTTTAACTTGTTATCAACTTTAGGATGATTTAGCCTGTTTAACATAGCGTTTTTTTAATTTGTTATCAATTTTAGGTTGATATAGCCTGTTCAACATACATTGAGTCTATTTTTTACTTTTACTTGCGATGTATCTTCACTTATATGTAAGTATCCATGCTCAGTTATATACTTGTTGGCTTGTCTTCCAGTCGTGCCGTATGTGGTGTTCAGGTCTTGAAACCGGAACTCCGTCACCGTAGTAGTTTCTCTATAATCTTCATTCCTGTATTCTTAGCTTTTTTAATTCCCCTTATTCACGATTCTGCATGTCGCGTGTGCTCACGCCCTTGGGTGTTGGCCTGTCGCATAACCATCCATATTTCGGACGCTATACATACGGGTGCCGCGCATGTATGTCGCAACTGTTTATGATTTTCCACTTTCAATGCCCGAGAATGATTTCATGATTCGGAAGAAGATATATTTCTTTATAATGCAATATCGATTGCATTATAAAGAAATTATAATGCACTTATTTTCATGGTATGCACGGATTTATTCACGTGAAGGCAGCAAGGTTCCTTTCTCCTGCGCCTTTCACGAACCTGTCTCACCACCACTCCCACACGGAGCTCACTTTGTCCAAATATCGATGCACTTTTGCGATTCTGTGGGTCATCCTGATCCAGTTTGTCTCGACGAAAGAACTTGTCAGTGCTACGTTCGCTATCTGTTCGTGCATTGGGTAAGAATTTGGTCACTATTTTCACATTATGACCCGCTCATTTTGATGAGTGCAAAACTGATCAGAATTGTGGTGTTAAACTCCTCTGATGAAACTAAGAGATATAAATTATATTACCGCTCAGCATTGGAAAAGGTTAGTCAAGGATATTTTACAAAACAATTAATAAATTTTATCTATTTATGAGTAGATGATTTGAAGTGTTCTTTGAACACTTCTTCTTCTGTCTATTCATATCTTAAACCTTATTAATAATATCTTATTATTATTACAATATATTATGCTTGTTAATATATTGTAGTAGTTGCTTGCTAAACTAAAATGCATTCGCATCGTCGTCAACTTAATATTGGGTGAAAGTTCCATCAGAGAAATTAACGAGACTGTGTTTAAATAATGATGCACTTTTATGGGTCATTTTGACCCATGCAGTTTGTCCCCGTTAACGTTGTATTTTGCCAAGTGCATAAAGTGTGTCGCTATTTGTACAATGTGACCCATTCATTTTTCTGAGAATTCATTCCACAGCCCTTGAAGAATATTTATCGTCATTATTGAAAGTTAGTATAATCATGACTGGGAAGTAACATGAGCTTAATCTGTTTCTGATTCCTAATTGATATTGTTTTTATTTTCTAATGAATTTATTTGAATAAGAAATTTGCTCTTTCCAAGTGTGAGTATATAGCCAGAAATAAGTTGCTATATACTATATAGCCAGAAATACTTGCTTACATGTGCTTATCTCCTGACCTACTACACCTTATCTCGTCAGTTCGCAGCTTCCTCTCTTAGCACTACTCAACTTTCCTTCCGTGCTGTTGTCCCAATCTTCTCAGCACGGTTAGCATCTTCGTAATTATAATAATATATCTCAGTACTCACTGCAGTGAGTGAGAGCGCATTTTCTCGTCGACGAAAACTTGAGGTCACGGACGGACGGACAGACAGACGGACGTACAGACATGGCGAGCACAATAGTGCATTTTTTTCATAAATGAGAAAATGCTCTAAAAAGGATGCAATTTTCATTGTTTTGTGGAGAATGCCACTCAGAAAAATGGATGGTTCAAATTGTCCAAATTGTGACACTTTTTTATCCAAGCCCAAGCAGTGAGCGGACGTAGCACTGATACGCCCGTTTGCTGTGCTATACTGGGCCAGAATATGGGCCGAAATGTGTCAGAATATGGGCCGTAATGGGCCAGAATATGGGCCGTAATGTGTCAGAATATGGGCCGTAATGGGCCAGAATATGGGCCGTAATGTGTCAGAATATGGGCCGTAATGGGCCAGAATATGGGCCGTAATGTGTCAGAATATGGGCCGTAATGTGTCAGAATATGGGTCGTAATGGGCCAGAATATGGGCCGTAATGGGCCAAAATGTGGGCCGTAATGGGCCAGAATATGGGCCGTAATGGGCCAGAATATAGGCCGTAATGGGCCAGACTACACTTGTCAAAAAAGTACAACACTATTTGGTATATGTCTGGCAAATTGGATGATTTTGATTGAAAAAAATGTATTTATTGAAGTTCTTGTAACGATTAGGGGCTTCCAATACAGAAGTTCATGCGTTCCCGTCTCAAATTTTCTCCCTTCTTAAAAGCTTCATTGGGAAATTCTGAGGCATTTTTGCCCTAAGCGAAGAAAACTGCAACCCACGATTTCCTGGCGCTAAATATTCTTTGCGCTTTCCGTTGTTCTCATTCGCTTTCGGAAATTTCTAATGCAGGAAAGTCAATTTCAGTTGCGAACGTGAAACTCGAAATTTCTGACTGCTTATTGAGCCATTTTGTTCATGGTATATACACTTCTTTCTATTCTATAAATATTTCATTGTATTTCGGTACCGTCTCGTCAGTCTTGTCTTGGAATTTGTTCCCGATTCTTATCACTTTTATTTAAGTAAAAATAATCGACATATTAGGCAATTTTTGCCCATCATTTTGCGTTGCAATCGAGCATCTGGAACGTGCACTCAGATATATAAGGTAGACTATGTTCAAATATCGATGCAGTTTTGCTTCTGTGTGGGTCAATCGGATCCGGTTTGCCCCGGCAAAAGGTTGTATTAGCGCTACGTGTAGAAAGTGAATAACTAATGGACAACTTGACCCATTCATTTCTCTCAGCGTAGATCGTTTCTACATAGCAAACTTGACCTTGTGCTGTTTTATTCTGGAAATTATATATAATCGTCAAATAATTATGAATTATGAATTATTTTATGAATTATGAATAATTTCACGAATTATGAATAATTGTATGAATTATGAATAATTTTATGAATTGTGAATAATTTTATGAATTATGAATAATTTTATGCTGGTAATTGTGTGGCCGTATGACTGACACTCAACCGGTGTACACGACATAACGCTTCAGAAGTCGTACTCTTATTATTTCATGAGGTCCAGCGTCGTAATATATAACAACTATCACGAGTGACGACCGTATAATTTCTCTCTCTTGTGTATACCCACATCCTGCCTGCATCTTAATGTGAACACTTTATTTTTTGAAATTGTAAGTAGAGCTGGAAAATCTTGATTTTTTTCAGTTCGCCAATTTTCGTGTGCAAATTTTTGTCAAATTTAGCAATGAAAGTGTTAAATTTAGAAAGAAAAGTATTGTAGTTAATTTTTTAAATTCGACCCTGATGTTCTCGAGTACAATTAATATTAAGTTCGTGCACGTACGTGCCCCCCTCCTCTCCCCTCGCTTCCGTACTCGTTTGATAAAAACTTAAAATAATATAATAGTAATACTTATTATATATCTCAAATGCTAGTTATATGTAATCATAAATATATGCTCACATTTTTCGTGTTGGTAAGTCGATCCTGTGCTCAGCAAGACGGCAGATACGTGCGCCCGTGGAAATCAGTCAGTTGCAGCTGCGCGGTAGTCGAGGGAGGATGTCGCGTGCCTTCGTCTTGGCGATCTCGTGAGGTCTTTGTGCCAGTACCTGCCCTAATTATTTTGCTGTGCTAGTGTAAACTTTTTTGACTCTGTGGTGTCTTTGAATTAATTATTTGAAATATAACTCATGGTTGCAAAGTGTTCATGAAGAAGTTTTGAAAATTTTGACCCGTGAAGTGAATGAAATTTGATTTTAATGGACTTTGTCAAGGCTTCGCTACCTGTCAAACGATTTAGAGCACATTTTTGTTGGCTTGCTTAAATTGGGCGTGTGATGAAAGCGTTTATTTACATGAAAAGAAAATCTACTTCCGAATGATGAAGTTTTGTAATAATTGGGTTGAATTCTAAGTGAATGTAGAAAAAAAATAATGGTACGCCAAAACAAGAATTGAATTCTTAAAGAGGACATTTTTAGTTAAAATCGAGCCTTGTACATACACAGCGTCGTGCCAAAGAAAGGAATAGGGTTATAAAGAGGACATATCAGATTTAATTCCGATAAAGTAGCCAAATAGCGGCGAGTCCCGCGATGCTTGAGATGAAGTTGCCGGCGCTGCTACGGCTGCCGTTCATGAAAGAGAGCGCCAGGGTGTCCATTGTCGACGCTAACTACGACGACGAGGCTTCGCACATCGGTGAGGCATTCCCAACACTTGGCCTATACTTTAGAAAAAGTTAAAGATTGTAAGTTCATCAGCTAATCATTGACGGCCTTTCAAGCAAAATCCACCAATTATAGACAAGAAAATAGAGCGTAAGTACTTACGTTCATTTAGCGAGTTTGAAAGAATGGCCCCAGAGCCCAGTGAAAATTTACAGACGCGTCAGCTTCTGATTTGGATTACCAGAAGCCGGGGCGACTCTAAATTTTGTTAGGGAGTCTTCTGACGTTGAAATAACGTTGTAAGAACTATGTTCCTACTATATCAACTCGCAAGCAACGTGGTTTCAAAAAACATAAATTTGTAAACAACTTTGTTTCACCGATGTTAGATCGTTACAACGTTATTTCAGCGAAATCAATTTATAAACAACGTTGTATCAACGAAGTCATTTTGCAATCTTTTTTTGCAAGGACATGAACATGTAAAAAAACGTGGCTTTAACGTAATTTACTCGTAATCAATGTTGTTTTAGCAAAATTACCTCCAAATTAACGTTGTTTAAACTAAATAAACTCGTAATCAACGTTGTTTCAACGTCATTTGCTTGGAGAGACTGTCGACGCGTTGGGCTTGATGAAACATGGGCCGTGTTTCTAAAATTTCTAGCCTGATTAATTGCATTATTAAATGAAGAAGTGTTAAGTGGTGCAAATCTTGATCTTGGCAGGCATTCTGTATTATCACTTTATGAAATATATAATTCGTTGTGTAAAAGTTACATCAAATCTGACTAATTTGTAATGAAGTTTTCTTAAATGTTCGTTTGCTGTTCAGCGAAAACCGTTGAATTGCAACCACACACTCAGAAAAATAAATGCGCCATATTTACAAGTAGTGACACACTTGCTGCATGAAGCACTGAAACGCCCTTTTACCTGGCCAAGACGGGTCAGGACGACTTTTCACAGGAACAAAAATGCGTCGATATTCGGACTTCAAGTCATTCATTTATATGAGTGCATCATTTTGGCAGGTCTCTCATATTCGTTGAATGCAAGCGCGTGTATTGGGCCTACTGCGACGTGCTATCGCATCGATCAAGTGCCTTATCTCGAGCCTCTCTTTGTTCTCGAGTATTTCATTTATGGATCTTATCTTCTTCCTTTGTGGATAAACTCGAATTTGCCACAAATACTAAGGCCTTTTCTTTCAGCGGATTGTTTGCTATATTTTTGATGATTACGTTGCAAATACGTTCATATTTGAACTCCCTTTCTAGAAATTAGTCCTGATATACTAGGTATTTTTTTATATTTCTCGTCAATGTTTATGAATTTGAGTGAAAGTTATTAACTAAATATTGTGAGTGATCACATCACACCTGAAAACGATATATACAGCATTCTAGGAGCGGAAGTTCCTTCCGAGTTATTCGTCTCATCCCCAACATATATTTTTGCACTCGATACCACATCATCACAAGCGGAGTACAACGGCATCCTAATTTATCTAGGCTTAATTATTGTTGGAGTTATGAGGTCATTGGCTTAGCAGTGAGTGAACACCGTTTCTCTTATGGCGTGGTCTGTAGCATGAGTCATCGTCTGAGCGCACATGCAAATTATAGTAATATAGTATGTATATATTCTAGTAATATAGTGCTTATATTCATGATACATCCAGCTTGATAACATGCTCAGTTCCAAAAATTAATTTCAGTTATACTGGGTAAGTATAGTTTTAGGGTTTTCGCACGTGTGCATGTTCGTAATATATGCATGTGTACATGTTCTTGTACGTCAAGTTCAGACGACGTTGTGTGACGCATGTATTATTGTGTTAAAACCGTGTGTGGGCGCCTCCCACGCTGTAGCCCTGTATTGCTCGTCTTGTATATACTTGGCAAAATTCATACGCATGTGTATTTTACGTTTACGTTTTGTAGGCCTAGAGTGGTTACCTGTAGAAATTAGTTACTGCATATTAATTTGTTTAAGGATGGTGTTGCCACTGTGCATTTAAAGTAATATAGTGTTTTCTTTTAAAAATTGATACCTGCAAGTTCATTATGTTTAAGGATGGTGTTGCCACTGTGTATTTTTACTACAATTCAGGTAGGAACAATACGAATATGATGGTAATTTACAACAGGTTTATGGTAACGGACTATGCTCTCTTATCCAGACACTAATCCCTTAACCATCTATATGTTTGGAATATTCCAGCATGTATGCCCAATGAATACGATATTGAATAGATTGCAATAAATTTTTCTTAAATTATAGTCCTATGTAAGATTATTATTATGTTTGTTTTTATGAGAGATCATGTTCCTTTGAAATCGAAGCTTGTTTGGACCTGCAGATCAGACCTTATCCGGTTTTGCATTAATGGCACTACTACGTTGTTATTATATTAGAGATAAGTTACACGTCTTGATGCGTTACACGTCGTGACGTTCATTGCGGCGAACAAAGGCTGCCTTGTTTTGCTCACGAATATTTGGCTGTGACGTCATTTGGTTAGTTATGTACTTATAGTCTATTTCTCACTCTCTGCGATATTAATATTGAAAAGTTGTGTTAAAATGAAAAGTGCAGTTAGCGTGATAGTTAAATATAAAATTAAATTTTTTTTTAGATTTTTCTGATTGTTGATAACAAGAAGTTGAGATGGCCTACATAATACATAGCATTCAGTGGACGTGGCATGACCACATACAACATAGTTGCGTTGGTTATGGTAATGTTGCGGTGATGTGAGACAAGCGCGCTTTAGACGCGCATTGTGAGCTCAAGTGGCCACTTCTGGAACGCTTTTGTTGCCTCTTAGATTTGGTTACGTTCGTCACGCTTAGCCTAATGCGTGACGGATCGCTCCTGCATTTCTCTTGCTTCAGTTCCTGCATATGTTTAATTTGTATTTGTTTAATAGTGAACACAATTAAAATCACAAACTGATTATGTTCGCCTTGCGTACAGATTAATCGCACAACTACTTCAACATTCATGATATGAATTTAGTTCGTGTTTTACGATATCATTATGTTACGCGATATCATTAATGGATGAGCATCGTTTTATTTACATGGTGAAACTGAAAATTTGATTTTAATAGCATCTAGGATAAACCTACTTTCTGTTCAACATTCTGGTAGGATTGGTAGCCCGCGTTCCCCGTCGGTTTACCACCGGTAATTGCTTGTTGGAAAATTCCAATACTTTCAACTTGATAATTTCTTTAAACTGTGTGATGGACAGTCAAGGAATGATGGACAGTCAAATGATGGACAGTCAAGCGACGGACAACGGACGCGTTGTGATGGCGGTTGGTTAGTATTACACTCGTGCTATCTGGCCTAATATCGATGTTACTTGACTGATCTGACGATACTATACATCGATTTAACTAATGCTCAACTCTACGTGATCACATTCTCAATGATCAAAAATCTTTCTTGCACATTGATGTTTTATTTCGTAAACCAACCAAGAGCACCGTTAATAAAATCTGACTTTTTTGTATGCGCTGCGGTTGCCTTGTTGTCGGTAATGAAAACATTGGTTTGAGCGGCTAATTGCTGGGATGTTTTCAGCGGCGGTAATTTCTGTTTTCAGCGGTAATTTCTGGGCAGCGGCAGATGTTTTCTCATCAAAATTGGGCAAAAAAATCATTACTTATCACGTGCATCAGCTGCGTTCTTCCTTGTTATGATTAGTAAGCCTATGAGTGGACACGGAATGGTTAACGGTCGACTGACAATAATTCTGCCAACTTTTAGTATTGAATATCTGGAATAAAATGAACTTTATTCATGAATTTATTTATATATATTTTTTATTTTTAAAATAATATTGAATAATTCGAATAAAAACCTACTTGAAACACCGAGAAAATCTGTACCAACATAAAGATCGATCTTTGTTATCTGAGGTGATAATGTTGCCAATGGGAAATAGTGCACGATGTGTTAATTTATTCTACGGTGAGCATTAATTTACTCACAGCAACTTCTATCAAAGTTTTAATTTGCGCTCGCGTTTGACGGCTATGAAAATTCCTACCTCGCTCGTTTCTAACGGTTATGACCTAATTAATGTAAAAATTTGTAACTCATACATGACAGAATCAGCTCAAAAAATTGAACTCAAGTTTCCCAATCTCTCGCGTGCTCCAAAGATAATGAAGATCTTACTCGTGCATCTCGTTGGCATTTCACTATCTCGGGAGCTCCAGCATTTCACTTGTATCCATGGCCGATCAGATGACGTTTGTGCACGCTTTTCAATCATGCGGATCACTGCTTTCGTCCGCCTTTTAGCCCCCATTCCCTTGTGTAATTGTATTCTTATCAGATCGCATTCGACTTGCTTAAATGTGTATCACACAACAGTCTCTCTATACGAGTTCAGAAATTGGTCCGTAATATACATCTCTGGATCATATCACTTCCACATTTTTCATTCATGCCTTCTTAAATTCTTGAATAAACTCCAATTTCTTACGTAATTATTAATTTTTCAATTCATCTTGCACAATGTTTCGGCTCAATTTAATGGTTTTTTTCCTAAAAATTTTCCGAGGAACCTGCTTATAAACTAGGAAAATATGTATTAATATTAGCTGTCCATTCGGCTAAAGTTGATAACATTCGTTGTGAAGAAGGAGCTGACCATGGTTATTTTCATGACACTAGACTATTTGTAACCATCCATTGCTCTACGTCATTTCGCTGCAACGCTATTTATGAATGCCTTTCACTGGCACTTTTCACTTTTGTAAGCACAATTCTGCCGCACAAACCTAACTTTGGTGAATGAGGGAGCGGCGCAAGGCAGCGGCCCTTTCTCCTCTTCACTTCCTGTTGGACGTTGCAGTTCATTTGTGTGACCTGATATATTTGAACGTGTGCACACGTGCCTTACCTCCGCGGCGCTGACTAAACCGCATTGATTTATTCAGAAACTTGCATTCATTTCTTATTATTTCGAAGCGCTCAATGTGACCAGCGTTATTCACTGTTCTACAGAAACAGTGTGCAATGAACAGTTCACCGTTTTTTAATCAAACCGAATTAATATCTTAAGAAAATTGCATTCATTGCTAAATATTCGAAAGCCTACAATCCGGGGCAAATTTCACTATTTCATAGATCGGTGTTCAATGAACGTCTCGGTATAATGTTTTGGATTCGTTTCGAAGATTTAGCCGCTTCCATCGTCGTATTAAAACCTGTTTTCGCACGCTCGGTTTCTAGCTGTGCACCCTACACTGCATGATACGGTACACATTTGAAGAACTCGGACCACACTCTTAGAGCTTGTTCTTTTTTATGTCTGCTTGATACCTGATGACCTCACCGACGATCAGTACTTTCAGTTTACCTGTGATAAATTAGAATAAATTGAAAATTTTGCTGCCAGTTTGCAACTAACCATTAAGGGTACATTTTTTGTCATTTTAAATTCATATTAATTTTTAAGATTATTCGTATACGTACGAAGGGCGAAAGCAGGGAGAAAAGCCCATATAGTTATCAACTGTAAAAATACTCTGCTAAATAAAATACTATAATGTTTTAATTAAATACTTATACTAATTTTCAAAATCTTTTATTTCACTATCGTTAGCCGTTAATTTTCGTCAGTCAAGTGATTTGTCTTAATAGAGTTCACAATATTTTTTATTAGTTTGCCGTCTGCGTGCTGAGATTTGATTGTGCAATTCCGCTGCATATTTCTTCACTAAAACTGTTGCCCGATTCATGATTCATTTCCCCGCTGGTTCAGCAGCTATTTGTGTTTGAACAATTGCGTGGGAGTGGCATGAAAAGTTCCCACGTATCCCACACAAGAGTTTGTATGCCCGCTGTGTGAGTAACTTTAGGTACGTGTGGCAGCGGAAGTATGTTGAGCCTCAGACTCATGCACCGGAAGTGACACTCATGCGTGCCCAGTGCACTCACTTGTCTCGTATGACGCGTGCTGTATATATAGATTATAACCCTGTACATCGCGATGCATTAGTTTATTTAATTTTTAAGATTGTATACGTGTGTAGAAAGTCTGGAGAAAAGCCAATAGTTATAAACTGTAAATGTACTCTGCTAAATAAAATACTAGAATACCACAATAAAATACATACTTAATGGCTGACCAGCATTGAGGTGAAGGGAATATTTTGTGTATGGTAAAGCCGCTGCAAATATCAAGGTATGTTTATCTCTGTCTCTCGGCGTACGTGCACTGGCCTGAATGGCATGCTTATATTAATAATAGCCTATTATTCATCGAATTTGTTCTCTAAAAAAGCATTAGCTGTACTTTCGGCAGTGTCCAATGTGGCGTTTCATTTTATTTAAATTTTTATGAACCTTGTGCAAACTCGATAACTTGCGCTCAAATTAATCAATCGTCGGTCGGTGTACTGTTGATATCTGCGCACTGTTGAACAGGCCACGCTGTCGCTCATCCTGTTTACGACAACACGGCAACCGCGATAAAAAATACAGCCTTCCTAAATAAGCCTGTATAGTACACGCGCTCTGATCCTATACAGTTCTGTTAGGACTTTTAGGGAGATTGTGTGGCTCTTGAGTGCATCGTCAGCCTATAACTTTGTATTTGGTTTTCAATTATCATCATAATAATACCAATGTTTTGCATTGCGAACAACTCACGGTGCGATATTATTTTTCATTGGAAAAACATGTTGATCGTTATCGTGCGTGTTCATGTTCTTAGCAAAAATATTCATCTTCTTAGCATGAGTGTTTATAGGTATTCAAAAAATATTAGATTTCTTTCATCCTTGTTCATAACCTTGAAAAAAAGTTATTCTATTCGGTTTGATAAAGTAACGGTAAAATCATATTTGGCTTGTAATATAACATCATTTTACTTACTATTGCCGAACATTCTTCCTAACCGTTACGTATTCTCTCAGTTTCTTCAGTCGCACATTTCTTGTGTCTGAATTCTACATTAGATTATTGTTGTATGTGCCACATTCGCTGTTCAGTTGTAAGACGTCTCATCTTTCTGACCGCGTCGCACAAAAGCGTCTGTCTTCACCTTCAGTGTGTTTAGCGCGCTACTCCAAAGGAGAGAATGCTTTTTGAGTGATGCCTTCCGCAGATTTTTGTCCGCCTTTGTGCCTTGAATAAACAGTTCCGTTAGATGGAAAAAATACATCTTATACATACTTTTTTCCTGCCTTTTGCTTGTACTTGAACTAAACAACTACCATGACATGATGTTTCTATAGTGGGGCTAATTTGGGGTTTGAAAACTTGATTTCTTTCGTCGATTGAAATGAAGTTTTTGCATTAGACTAGACGTAATACATTCAGTTTAGAAAGGTTTATGTGATGTCATTAGGAAAATTGTGTTGAGGTGTAACCCGCTTTATATGTATAAAATAATGAGGAATCACGTGATGGAATATACTACTTGTAATTATTTTATTGTATGGGAATGGAGCCGGAAGAAGGTATTCAGCATTACTCGTAGCAAGTGTGTCACCTACATATGCTTGATAATTGCACCTAAATATGAGCATAGATTTATACCTTGCACTCAATGCCGCGGTGTCGAGAGAAGAAAGCGACTGCACTGCTCCGTTATTGAATTATACCATAACGTTCGTATTAGTCAAACTAGGACCACGTGTCGTTAAATCGTAGTGTTAGACGTGGGTCGTTAACCTGTAGACTTGATACACCAATTAGAGAGTTCGTTACTTGTATGGATTAATAGTCGAATAGTCTGTTTTAAGCACGGGTGGCATTCGATACTCTCAGAGGCAATAACGGCCAGAACAACCATGTCATGATGAATTTACTGCAGTAACAAGCAACAAACTTTTTTTGTTCATGTCAAATAATCATATCATGAATGACTCCAAATTGTGATAATTATGTTGTTACGTTCGTCGTGAATCACGTGCACGTGCAATACCTGTAATATACGGCGAATATCCATAATCTTAATATACGTACTCCTGGAACATGCCCGCTGCCAAACATTATTGATTAACCATAACGCGAATCATATCAGCAGACTCATTGTTTTACGTTAACGGCAAAAACGCTCGTAGTGAACGTGAGTGTTCACCGGAAGTTCCGAGATATTGGGCAGGAAGTCTACCCTTGAATCTCACATTGATTTGCACTTGAAATCTTCCTGTGTATGTTAGCTTTGCTTCATCGAGTTATGTGAAAATTGAATATCAGTTGGCACAAAAATGTTTGAATTACTCCTTAGTTACTCGATATTCCAGACGACAGAGATTTGCTTTGCTATAGTACGAATTCCTTAGCGCAACCGATTTTTCTATGAATTTCACTTTGAAAATTATTGTTGTTTCGTACTCTATGATAAAGAATACATGTTAATAACAGACCATAACGAGCTGTGTTGATTACTTGCAGACGCAATCAGCGAGAACAACCCGCGTATCATCGACGACAGCCGCGCGCGGAAGCTGGCGGCGGACCTGAAGCGCTGCTCCTACTACGAGACCTGCGCCACGTACGGGCTTAACGTCGACAGGGTCTTCCAGGACGGTGAGGGATAAATTATAATGACTAACAGGCTTCTGATGGTGAAATAATATTTATTATTTATTATACAATTAAATTAAGTCCTTATCAATGTTGTTTCAATGAACTTAAGTGATAATCAATGTTATTTTGAGGTGAGGGATATATTATAATGAATACCAGGCTTCTGATGGTGAAATAATATTTATTATTTATTATACAATTAAATTAAGTCGTTATCAATGTTGTTTCAATGAACTTAAGTGGGAATAAAGGTTATTTCGACGAAATCAACTCGTATTCAACGTTGTTTACCTACTGGGAAGAGACTACCGTATGAGACTACCGTATGTCGGGCATGTGGTCTACTTAAACTGTGTCAAGTTGATGTCTGAGGCTAAAGTAGGCTAAGCTAATTTTTTCCCATTTGAATGCATAGTACCATGGATGTAAAGCATACCATTTGTATCACGCATGGAACAGTTACAGATAGTAAATTGGTTTTAATTTGCGATTTTTTTATGATAATTGTGCCATCCATGAAGGTTATTAATATATGAAACAAAATTACAACTATTATTTATTTTTGTTGTGGATCTATCGCCGAACTGGCTTCTGTAACTTTTTCGCGTATATTTGTGTAATGTTCATGGTAACCTATTATTGATTATTGAAATTATTGTTACCAGCGTGCACAAAGATCGTAAACCAGCGCAGCACACCTCTGATAACGCCCACCAACTCAAGACCCTCCACACCAACCCACCTCCTCCGGTACCCACCGCTCTCCAACAACGGCTACACCACCTACAACCCCGCTCCCTACCCCCCATACAACCCCTCGTATACAGCCTCCAACCCCTACGCAACCCCACACCTCCAGCAGAACTCATCCCCCAGCCACCCCTATGGGTCCTCGCTCAATAAGGTAAATTATTGTCTATTATTAATAATTATTATATTATTGTGTAATTGTAAATTACACAAAAAAATTTATAGTTGAGGCGATTACACGGAATCACAATAATATTCGTTTTTTATTCACTCAATTATCTAATTCCAAATTCAAAAATGCAGAAAAATCCGTTTTTATTCTCTCTTTTTCCATCCTATTTCAAATAGGTTGGGAATAGTTTTTTTTTTATTGTTCCCCAAGTGTATGAAATTCAAAATGCTTAGAAATTCGTTTGTTTTCTCTTTTTCCATGATATTACAAATAGGATGGAAATTGTCTGTTTTTTAGCGCATTTTCTCATTTACGGAAAAAATGCACTATTGTGCTCGCTATGTCCGTCCGTCTGTCCGTTCGTCCGTGACTTCAAGTTTTCGTCGACGAGAAAATGCGCTCTCTGTCACTCACTGCAGTGAGTACTGAGTTATATTTTTTATAATTGTTCCCTTAGTGTATTTTTGACCCATAATTTGCATGACCCATCAGGAGGGAAGTTTACGCAGTGGCAGCATCGGCAGCACAAACCCGACAGTCGGCGGCGCAAACTCCGTAGTCGCCGAACTCAACGCGATGACGAGGACTGAGTCGTTCCGTGACGATGCGTTTAAAAGAGTTAGTGCTCCTTCGTCGGTGTTTATGCCTCCACCACCGCCACCTGCTTCTTTAACTTCCACCACATCAGCCACTCTTCCACATCCATCATCACATTCTACCACCACCACCGCCGCCGCCACCATCAGCGGTGGTGGTGGTGGATGTTCTACGCCTACCATGACCAACAGTTCGCTCAAGTATAACAGCGATCACCACTACACGATGCATCAACCGTCCATGGGTATCATCACAACTCCTGGTCATATGATGGACGGGAATATCAAAGATTTGCCAACTCCTTCATCAACACCGACCACATCTAGGAAAAGCAGGAGAAAGTCTAATTTGTTCACGCCCTCTAAAAAAACTGAAGATAAAGATAAGAGCAAGAACGGAGAGGTTGGAAGCGGACGAGCTATCCCTATCAAGCAAGGATATCTTTATAAGAAATCTAATAAAACCCTCAATAAAGACTGGAAGAAGAAATACGTCACACTCTGCGATAATGGCAGATTGACATACCACTCCAGTCTCCATGTGAGTACATTTATTTTATCTTTTCCGAGTTGATAAAAGTTAACGTAGAAATTTCTACTGAATCTTTTTTGATGATTCGCGGTCATCCATTTTTTAATCCATATTGTGGAAGTAATTAATATTTTTATTGGTCTAAAATCTAAATATCAGGTTAACCGTTCAGTTCTATTCTCTCTTCACGGAGACATGGAAAGTTTTCATAATCCAATTTCATTATTAATTTAGCACAGGGTAAATTTTTGCTCACAGACGGTATTCAAGCGGCCAGGCCTTCAGATACTAATATAATTGAGTTGGGGTTATATATTATCAGCGACATATTAAGTATTATATATAAATCTATATAATATTGCGTGAAGGGTTTATAATACTAATGAAGTTTATTATCGTAGTATAATAAACTTCATAATAAACGCAGGATAATAAACGAAGGATAACTGAAATCTGTTATCGTAGGATAGTTTTGTTGTTAATTGGTTCCTAATAATAATATGCGTTTAAAAATTAATTTTTAAAGACAACACTTCCAAAGAATCCAGTGTCTCCAATCTCACAAATGTACAACGAATTTCTCATTTAATTTTCAAATTAAAAATTTAGTTTTTCAATTTTTTTTAATATATAAATTTTTTAATATATAATTTTTTCAAAATTATTTATTCTGTTAATTGATTCATGCATTGCCTCTGACTTCACACAAGTGTGCAAAATTTCAGATCAATCAGACAGGTAAAAGTGTGTCAAATATCAGTTATAAGATTTGTAGCTGGCAAAATTATTTTTTCAATTTTTTTAATATTAAAAAAAATTTTTTTTTTTTAATTTTTAAAATCTTTTATTTTGACATTTGATTCATGCATTGTCTCCAACTTTACACAAGTGTGCAAAATTTCAGGTCGATAGGATAAGTAGAAGTGTATTAAATTTCGATTACAAGATTTGTAGCAGACAGACAGACAGACAGACAGACAAGAAGTGAAGTTAAAGAGAAGTGTTGTAATAATAAATTTTATTATGGCAGGATTACATGGAAGATTCGCACGGCAAGGACATATCGTTGCAGTGCACTACAGTCAAGGTGCCTGGTATGAAGCCCCGGGGGTCACGTGTCGTAGGGGCGGCGCCCCCCGAAGCCGTCACCTCTGAACTAGACGCCCTCCACCTCGCCTCCGCCCCAGCCTCCACCACCAACTCCTCCAGCAGCGTCAACAGCGGCGTGTCTTCCACCACGCCCGGCAGAGGCTCTATTGGAGGAATAGCCATCACCAAGGATAAGGTTAGAGACAAAAAGTTTGAGTAATTTAGTCATTTTTGGTGCTTTGTTAATTATGGTAATTTGTTAATTTGTGGTGATTCGGTAATTTTTGGTAATTTGTTATTTTTTGTGATTTGGTCATTTTTGGTTATTTGGCAAACACATTTTTTGGCGATTTAAACCGGCATAGGTTCTATTGAGAGAATATTTACTCCCAACTCTAGTTGGCCATTTAAGAGAGAGACCAGTCATTCAGTCAGTTGGCCATTGAAAATATTGTTATATTTAATATAAACTATTCCCCTTCCTTGTGTAAAATTGACCTGGTAATTTTATCAATAAAAAACGATCTTTTTGAAAATATATCTCATTAATTTTTTCGGCCTGGAAATAACAGAAAAATTTTTGAGCCTTTTGTTTTTGTTTTTCTTCTTGGCTTTTGCCAATGATTATTTCGAGTTGTTAGCGATTTTATGATATTTAATCTTGCAATTTTTCCAGCAGGTAACATTAACTTCTTACGAACCCTTACAAGACGCTAATCTTCACAACGGCGGCGACTCCGCGAGTCTTTCCTCAAAAATAGAAACCCCAAACGTAAAAAAACGCCACCGCCGCATGAAAAGCTCAGGCGCTAAGACCACCGGAGACTTGGATGACGCGGAAGGGTTCGAGTTCAGCATAGTGTCGCTTGATAACAAACAATGGCTGTTTGAAGCATCCAGCCAAGAAGAGCGAGAGGAGTGGGTAACCGCCATAGAACAACAAATACTTGCGTCGCTTCAGGGCAATGAAAGTCACAAGAAAAACAATGAGTCAGGCCGGGACCCGCAGGCTGTCCATATCATCAAGACTCGCGTGCCCGGCAATAACCTTTGCGCCGACTGTGATGCGCCCAGTGAGTTGAAAATTACTCAATAATTACTTGATAGGTGCTCAATAATTACCTGATAGTTACTCAATAACTAGCTGATATTTACTCAATAGTTGCCTGACAGTTACTCAATAGTTACCTGATAGTTACTCTACAATTACCTTGACAGTTACTCAATAATTACCTTATTGTTACTCAATAATTGCCTGATATTTACTCAATAATTTCCTGGTAGTTACTGATAGTTTCTCAGTAATTATCTAATAGCTGCTCAAAACGAAGTAGTTAGTGAAGAGTTTGTGGCTCGTGAGGAAGCAGTTAGTTCTAATTATCATCAATCAGAAAGTGGAATTTGATAGAATTAGAAGAATAAATTGTGACTCAGTTACCCTGATGTTTTGATACACACCATTTCCTATTATCCTTCACATTCTAATATCCTGCACGCTCAAGTATCCTCCCTAATATCCTCTAATATCCTCCTAATATACTCCCTAATATCCCGTTGTCCCCACCAGACCCGGAGTGGGCGAGTATCAACCTCGGGATGTTGGTGTGCATCGAGTGCTCAGGCATACACAGGAACCTGGGCTCCCACATCTCTAAAGTGCGATCCCTCGACCTCGACGACTGGCCGTGAGTCTCATCTTGCATCCACTCATATATTCCATCATACATTCACTCATACATTACATCATATATTCCATCATACATACCATCATACATACCATCTTACATTCCATCATATAACCCATCGTTTATTCCATCTATCACTCCGATCTCACGTTCCCATCATATATCCTCATAAGTTCGCCTCTTAGGTCACTTAGTTTTTCGTAAAGAAGAGCGTTTTAGTCACGGATAAAATATGGTGACGGTTGCATTTACTTTTTCATTGAGAAATATAATTAATTTTCTGTTTTATGACAACAGTTGCGGGCCGGCGTCGGTGCTGCAAGCTCTGGGCAACGAGGCGGGCAACCGCGTGTGGGAGAGCAACGTGCACAACACAAGCCTCAGCAAACCCGGGCCTCGCTCGCCACGTGAGGACAAGGAGAGGTGGATCAGGGCCAAGTATGAGGCCAGAGAGTTCCTGCAACTCCTGCCGGTGAGTCAACTGTCGTGTTATGCTTTATCTGATATATTACTTTAATACCAGCCATAGTAATTTAATACTACTAATACTTTATCTCTGGACAAGTTTATGTACAATATTTTTACCGATCTAAAGATATTTGTTGCCTCGGAATTATTCCGTTTTTAATTAAAAGTTTCCATCGTATTTTTACCGATTTTCATGTATATTTTTTGCGTACTATTCATGCCGTTTTTAAGGCGTGTTCAATGACTTATGTTATTGTTCGATAAACGGATAGATTTTATACGTGTATTGGGTAGATTTTCCGTGTTTTCTTTCGTGGTTTTAGTCACGAAATAAGTTGATTATTATCATTTTACATCAATCCTCAGAAATAAATCGATATCATCAAAGTAAAAAATAACTAACAATTCCCTCTTATTGCAGTCAACATCAGACTTGTCAGAGGATCTTGTGGAGAGCGTGTGTTGCGGGGACGTGGCGCGGCTATCGCTGCTCCTGCAACACACAAACGATGTAAACAAACCCATAGCGGCGCCTCGAGACACGCGCACGCTGCTGCATCTTGCCGCTGGTCTGCCGTCACTACCTGCACTACAGCTTCTTATCTGGGTCAGTCTTAGTCTTAGTGCGTCAGTCTTAGCCTTAGTGCGTCAGTCTTAGCCTTAGTGTGTTAGTCTTAGCCTTAGTGTGTCAGTCTTAGCCTTAGTGGGTCAGTCTTAGCCTTAGTGCGTCAAGTCTTAGCCTTAGTGCGTCAGTCTTAGCCTTAGTGCGTCAGTCTTAGCCTTAGTGCGTCAGTCTTAGCCTTAGTGCGTCAGTCTTAGCCTTAGTGCGTCAGTCTTAGCCTTAGTGCGTCAGTCTTAGCCTTAGTGCGTCAGTCTTAGCCTTCATCGCGACTTCTTCATATGAATCTCATTTACATCATGTCTTAACCTATTATAAGTCTAGACAAAATGATCAAGCTCCTAAGCTAGTCAAAGCATAAAGTAATTTCTTTGTCCTTTGATAAGTTAAAGTATAACTCTTTTTATTCTATATTACAGCACAACGCGAACGTGCAAGCTCTGGACTCTGACGGTCGGTCTG
The DNA here is from genome assembly GCF_000764305.2 of Hyalella azteca. Lineage (NCBI taxonomy): Eukaryota > Metazoa > Arthropoda > Malacostraca > Amphipoda > Hyalellidae > Hyalella > Hyalella azteca. Next base: position 238,783 of record NW_025932596.1, read on the forward strand.
CTCTGTACTACGCACGTGCAGCAGGCGACCGCAGCTGCATTGAGCTGCTGCTGCAGAGTGGCTGTCCCGAGACCTGTATTGCTGCATCGACCTCGCAGCAGCAGCAGCAGAGCTCTACTTTACCAAGACGCAAGAGCTCCTTCAGTCGAAAACCTGAAATACTGGATAAGCTACAAGCCAGCATTATCTGAAAGCTTTCTCATCATTAGAACACTAAATAAATATTGTTGACTAAGTTTATATATGAAACGATGAAGAAAATAACTTGGGTTGTAGTCGTAAAATGCCTGAAACTTGGCGAGAACATTATTTTGGCAGCGTTATTTATATTTTTAGTTGGCTGTCTCTGAGGGAAAAATATTTCGTTAAACCAGCATGATATTAATACTGTCACTTTAGATCGTGTCTTCGAAGCACTTGAGCCTTTGGCTGTGAGCGTTTGAGATAGGGAACGATTTAGTGATTTGTGATCGAAGTGACTCTTCCGCCTTGCATTTCTTCCATTTTCATTCCTTGGAACTCAACTTCCTGCTTTCGTAATCTTAGTAACTCTCTGCTTCATGTAGAGGAAAATCTGTCCATCGCCTCCTCTGAATTTCGCTTTTTTGTATATAGGAAATTCTGTCGTATGAACTGATGTTTTTTTGGTGCGGCTCGAGCAGTTCCTCCTGTTTTTCCTAAGATGTTGAACTTGCGCTGCCATAGATCAATTTTTGTTGGATCAATCGTTGGATCGTAACTCGTGTTCATTTATTGCGTGCTTTTGGTGTTGAGAACAAATATTAGAAATTTTTACTAACAATAATTTGTTCATATTTCAGAGTGCAACTTGCATAAACTAAATTTTGCCAGTCATTTCTGCTCACGTTGCTTCCAGCTATGACAAAAAACATCAGTTTCTTCATGGCAGTGAATCTTCAAACTTGTATGAAATTTTATTCATTATACCAAATTTACGCTAACTATTAGACTATCCTATTGGGGGCCAATAGTAACCGCTTCATACAGTGGACGTGTGTCGGGGCTAAAATTTTGCCTGGTATAACGATCATGAAATCTGGCATCGTCTCAGCCGAACAAACATTTTGACTTTTGAGCGCTTCTCAGACTATCGCTGTCTACTCTAGCTTTTGAAACGAGTATTGCCTTTTGACGTGCTGTTTAATTCAATAAAAGCTAATAAGTGTCATAGTCTAAGTGATATAAATGTGGTTGAAACCGATTATTCATGAAGTCTTAATCAATCTTAACTTGAGTTCTTCTGCTATGGGCCTAGCGCAAAGTGATCACAGAGTGCAGTGATTGTTGGACGCAACTTTCTACTTTAGATTGTCGGAGAAACGCTTTTAATGAACTCCATCCGAGCAGTAAAGTTGATAGTGAAAGCTCAGGAATGTTTCAAATAATTTCATCGAATATATGTTAATTTTATGACATGGCCTCTCTAAGTTTCAGTATCAGATAATTTCATGGCTTCCATTAGCTCAGTGATATTCTAACTTACTTGTCTTTTTAATTTGATTTATTATCTTTATTTATATTGTTTTTTGACTCAAATAACGTAAAGCGTATAACTTAAGTTCGTTCAAATTTATATTCCTTGAATCTTTTTCATTGTCAGTCATGTGCAACTAAAAAATTCCAAAGGAAAAAAATTGACCAAATAATCCTCCAAGTGCGGCTTCATGTTGCCAAATTTTCTAAGACTTTCATTAATTCGTTTTTGTTTGATGTAGTTTGTTCATAAGGAATAAGCGGTTCTTTTGGCTGGTCTCGAATGTTTTAGTTCCTCCACAGTTTTCATTGCTTTTGAAATTATTATATCTTGCGAGGAAGGCGTCATTTAATCAGATATTATTGACAAATTTATGGACAACCCGTCTGGGGCATGTTATTTGTGAATGTTAATTACAAAAAAATTATTTGACTGTAACGTTTTTAAGTATTTCTGCGATGTTGAAGCTGAGGAGATTATCTACGGTTAGCCAAATCTAAAAGCGCTACATCTCTTCTATTGTATTAAAGTTGTAGCTTTGTCTCAAAACATAACCTGCTATCCATTTCCTAAGCTTGTATGAGGAAAGCTTTGTGGATAGTAGGACGTATGTCACTCAGAGAAATTATCTAGATTTGTCCAAATAACGATGCGGGGTTTGCACTCGTGTGGGTCGTCCTAATCCAGTTTATCCGGACACAACGCTGTATTAATGCTACTTGCAGGAAGTGTGTCTCTATTTGGTCATTATAATCTATTAATTTTTTAATGTATTTCGCCGAATGTAGAATGAAATGTTCAAATGAGGCTTGAATGTCGCCAGATTTTACTTCAGTTTTCTCACGCTATTTTCTACTTCAACATTCTCTCTCAAAGTCATTGTACATCAAAGTTTTTTGTTTGTATGTAAAAGATCGTGTACATTTCTTTGTAAATGGTTTAAATTATTCTAATTTATTTAGCTAAACTTTCCGAGCTCGCAGCACTACCAAAGAATTTGTAGTTAGCTCCGTACAATATTTATTTGCTGCAGCTTTCGGTAGTTTCTTCGTACGGAAAACTTCCTTTTTTGCATGTTTCAACGCTAATTTTTAGATTAAACTCGACCAGAAAAAATGTCTGACGAACGTTCTAGCAGCTCATTATTGATAGTAGTATTTATTTTCTAATTGTGTACGAGGGCTTGTAGGTTGTTTTATATCCAAGATATAATTTGTTCCAAGTTCCCTTCGTAATTTGCTTGTCCTGAAAGTGCTTCTATTCCACATGTGGTGAAGCGATTCACTTTTTCCGGATTGTATTTTCTTGCCTAATTTGCTCAATATTTTTTGTTGTACATTTAGATTTTTAAATAGGGAAGGCTTGGAAGACGAGGACTTCGTTCATTCATTCAGATAACTTTTCTAAAACACGCATTGCGTTTTCTTCCTGTCTTTTGTCTTTATTATTCATTTTCTATAGTTATTATTTTCCTTTCTTCAGTAATTCGTAAAAAACTTTCTTTTACTTTATTCTGCGTCGGCTGTTTATATTAACGTCATTTTATTACGGGATTATTATATGATTTTTTCTTATTCCAGCGTGAAATCATTCAGACAACCATTAATTACTTTTATCATTGATTTACGTATCTGATTTTATGTTAAATATGTTGTACACGGTTTTCTCGTTAATCGTTTCGTTGTTTAAGGAAATGTAAGTTTTTTTATATCGAAGTCCTGAATTTAGGCCGTGGAAAAAAGTCTGATATTTGTAAAAAGTTTTCATTATATTTTCAGTGACATTCAAAATGTGTAAATATTGTGGGAAATCAGAGATATATTATTTTCTCATTTATTTTATTGTGTTCGGTAGTTATTTTTTCGTGGCTACACTTGTTACTTATCCAATAATTTTTAGGACAAAGTTATGTGACCTCAGAAGCAGTATTGTTCAGCGTTCTTTAAGCTCAGATATTTGCTTTTATGACGCATTAATAAAACATGTTCTTCTGACTTGTTTCAGCTTCATCGTCCCATTCAGGAATCAGAGATTTTTCGGCAATAAAATTAGGCAAATACAATGCAACTAAACGGTTGTGCGTTTTGCATATCCCCTTGTTGGAAATAATTCGGTCATTGATGTGTTTGAACGGTCGTGTTTATAAGGAATATGTTTATAGGTACTACCGTACTATGTTGAAACATATAGGTATCCAAATTGAAACTTGCTGGGTACCCGAAGTGAAATTTTGACCAGGGATAATTCAGAATGAAAAATATTATTGATCAGCATTAAGAAATCCATGAAATTTGCTTCGTGAGAGCGTGGAATATAATTTTGAGATCAGTTTGCTATTAATTTTTGCATGGTTGGAATATCTTGACGATTTTTGTCGTCCAACAGCGTATCATTGCCGCAAGCCCTCATTTTAGCTGCTAGGACATTTATTCATGGTAGTTCCCTCGTAACGCCGTCGATGTTAAAGAAAACCGTATAAATTTCCGTTTTAAATGATTTTTAATATCCCTGAAAATTTTCGTACAATATGTAAATATATCAATTAAACAGTTTTTACAAAGGTAAACTTAGTAGGTTGCTAATGGAGATTGCAACTTATTTCGGCGGCGATTTGTTTTTGCATAACCTTTTGACTGGTTGGAATGCCAGGCATTTTTCAATCAACCTCCTTGCTTTAGATGGTTCAGATTATGAGATAACAAACGTTATAACTAACGCGACCAATTGAAACGTTCTAGCCCCTATCACTAGCGAAGGCTATATAGCGCAAAGTTTTATGATGCAAATATTGGCTTCAGCATTCAGAGGTTACTGAAAGGGCGGGCGTTCTGCTGGTTATTATAGCCTGAAAACCAACAAAATGCGAGTTGAGCCTATAATCTTTCATCCAAAGTTGTATAAGAGATATAGCTGAAGAAAAAGTCTAGGGTAGATGGCAAATAATCCGAGTGGTGAACTCGCTGTGCTAATGTATGGTAATTTGCTTAATTCATGGATCGTCTAGGGAGATCCTGAAGCACAAACTTTACATACAAATCATTCAACTGGTAACTAGTAAATGATGATAATTCAAGGGGCTCATAAACAAAATATCTACTTTATGCTATTAGCACACAAACTCGTACAATGTTGGGAGAAATATCTTCACCAAAGTCGCTAATTCTTCATCGGGGTAAACCTATGTCGTCTATGACCTATACATTAACAGTGTGATAAGATATATGTAGAATTCACAAATATCTAAAAAGCTTCATTCAAAGTACTGTCTAAAACGCGAATTTTGAATATTCGTAGAGAAACTTCACTTTGGTTTTATCAACAAAAATTTGGTCGAAAAATTCCGTAACTCACAGTATATCCGCAGCGACACGTCATAGGTTTTGCACGTCATACGGCTTTCGTGTTGTTGACAGAAAACGCCGTTGCAAGAGTACAGAAAAACTTTGCAGAAATCAACTATTTCCGGAGAACTGTGAGTTATGCGCTTCTTATTTTGACGCACAGGCCACAGGTACCTAGTAATCTAGTATTGTAATATTGTTAAACCGTATAAAATACTTTGTACTATAAGGATTAGATAGCTAGTCAAGTAAGCGTGAGAAGTTGAAGGTTTGAAATACCGTACTTCTGCGTCTTCACTGAAAGCATGAAATTTGACTCGCTGCAAAAGTCAGAGCAAGTTCAACCAATTCAATTGCCTCCTAGTACTAATAGGCTAATGTCATGTAGGCAGTCGAGCTACCGTCGTCCATACATGATAAATGACACAAGTCAGCAAATACTGCACTTAACTTGCCACTTCTCATTAAAAACAATAATAGGCTTTACTCTTTAGGCTACTGGTCTGGTCACATGTCACAGTGGTCAGTGGTCACAGTTGTCAGATCAGAAGCCAGACCAAAAATAATAAATTTTTATCATTTGTATTGTTCAATTATCACACAGTAATGAGTAATCAATCAAATCAATGTAACTTTTATTAGTAGTTACTACATAGTGGCAAAGCAGAGAGTTTTTTAGACTCTCCCTCAAGTTCATTTTTGAGTCCTATAAGTAGACTAGTAAAGTATCCTGGATACTAGCATCCATAGTGACAAAGCAGAGAGTTTTTTAGACTCTCCCTCAAGTTCATTTTTGAGTCCTATAAGTAGACCAGTAAAGTATCCTGGATACTAGCATCATCATACTTAAGAAATTGGTTTAAATCTTGGGTAAATGAGGAAATTGAAAATGAACTGATTCTAAAAAAGCTGTGGTTTGCCACTATGAGTTACTAGTTAGTTAATAACTTGAAAGCTAGTAAGCCATTGTAATTTGTAATATTTTAATCTTGACTAAAAATTGTGGTTCAGTTTTATTTCAAAATAAGATTGTTTCTTAATTTAAGGAGACTGTTTTCGTCAAAAATCTAAAATTGTGGCTTTTCCGGAAATTCCGGTTTTTAGTATATTTATATTAAAGGTCCAAAAGATTCACATCTAAATCTAATGATCCCAAAACCACTTTAGTGCGTTAATTTGTTCGTTAACGACAGCCGCCAAAGTGCAAGTAAAACTTATACCTTTAATGATGACAAATTTCTGTTTTTAGGCTTTCCTGAAAAATTTAAGTTATGCACCTTAGAAATCTATCTCCTCCTATGATTATCAAGGGGACCATCTATCCTAAAATTTCAAATTTTGGCATTTTCTGGTTTTTGTGCTTATCTTAAAGCTTACTTTCTGACGCATCAAACAGTACCAGAAGCATCCCTCTACGCCGAAAAATGAATTTGTGACAGCTCCCTAAAAGGGGGCAGTTTCAACTTTCAAGGCCCCTTCAGTAAAGTCTATGGGATTAATTAGGAAGCTGAACACACTAAAAAGGAACGTCTGACATAAAGCGGCTGATTATGGCATTACCCGGTGCTTATACTCATTTTAAAGCTTACTTTCTGTCTTCTGACGCATCGAACGGTATCAGAACCATCTCTCTACCTGCATTTTGACGTGCAAGACGCGTCGCAGAATGGAGGGCGGTGGGGGGCAGCCTTCACTATTTGAATGGGAGATGATTCAAGAGAAGCTCTACAAATATTGCGTATAGCGGCCAACACCAACACACTCAGTGCCCATCAAGACAGCAAGGTGGGAGGTGTACTGCCAGTTGCACTATGCCTCACTGACTTGGTTTGAGGCTTAATTACGGTATCTAGGCTACATTACGACTCTTTTACATCCATTTACGTCCCACGTGGCCATTTTTTGAGCATGTTGTAAACCTCCTACTGCTCTCACGGAAAACCTATCTCCTCCTAGAGTTTTAAAGCTACAGCAATGAGACATATACCATTTGATTCATAAAGACCATACCTGTCAACCAACCCATCAGTTTTTTTAATTTGTGCATGTTTCGTCATATATATGGGGGAGAAGGGGGGGAAACAGGGAAAAAGTGGAAAAATGGGAAAAACGCGCATAAAAAAAAGTAAGGGGAAAATGAAAAAAGTGATGGGTTGGTCAATAGGTATGGTCTTTACAAATCGAATGATACGTGTCTCAATGTTGTAGGACAAGATTTGTAGGAGGAGATAGATTTTCTAAAGTACCCATTTTTGGCCATTTTCTATGACTTTCACGTTTTCTATCAATTTTTTTTTTAAAAATTCATAGGAGCAAAATGTTATTTTTTTACATTTTACGTATGTATGTGAAGTTTCATCATGATTGGATAATAACTGTAGAAGTTTGTCCGGAGTGTAGACGGTCCCCTTAAGCTACAGCAATGAGACTTGAGAAGTTGAGAGATATAGCCTACCATTCTATTTCTAAGAACAATCTCTAGAAACCATCTGATCATTTTTTTTATTTTGTTATAGTTTGAATTATATATTGGAAAAAGGGGATCAGGGTATGGAAAATTTTTTGGAAAATCCTCCCTCCCTCCCAAACAAATTCAAAATTCATAAAAATGGTCAGATTGATTTTAGATATGTTTGTTACAAATCGAATGATATGTCTCTTGATGTCGTAGCATGTTTAATGAATGAGGAGATAGATTTCTACAGTACCCCCTTTTTTAGCGTTTCCATCAATTTTGTGTTTTCTTTCATTTTTTCAAAAAATTCACACAAACAAAAAAGTCATCGATTTCTGTTTTACATACGTGTACCAAGTTTCAAAACAATCCGTCTGTAAATAAAAAAGTTTTTTTACACCAAAACAGTTCCCTTAAAGGCCAGTGACATTACTGCCAATTGAAAAAAGTTTGGACCATTCCATTATTTAAGAGAAATTGACTTGTAAAAATTTCTTGATGCATGGTTTTTGTAACTTGTAGCATTAGTCTAAAAATTCAAGTGAATCTAACCAATTTCATCCATTCCTGCATCATTTTCTCAATATCTTCAGTAATAAATAAGGACAGCTAATATTTACCTGAGGTTTTTTAAAAATTACCCATGAAATTAACCTATTTACTTGCAATTTTTAGAAAATTCTGCCCCATGGTGGAATGCTAGGAAATGGTTGGTCATTTAGATCCACCAGGCTAACCAGAGTGCTCCAGCACTACTCACTTGAGGGGCAGAGGGGGAGTAGGACAGCCCTGCGCTCCAATACAAGTTGGCCAGCAGCTGCGGTAGCTCACATTAGAGCATGCGCTTGTCCCGCTCCTATTGTAGTTGAACAAGGGTGCTGCCAATGCTGCTGGCCCACTTGTATTGGAGCATGTGGCTGTCCTGCTATTTTTTGCCACTGCGCTCCTCAATTACATAGGTACATGTTGATTTAGATGGCATTTAGAATGCTGCCATGTTCTGCCTAGTGTTACAAATTGAAGCATTCATGCTAGTATGGATTTTCTACTTATTGCTGAAATCTTGCCGGCCTTATATAACCAGTTTTTCTTATGTGTCAAATTTTGCAACCAAATTGTACACTTTTGTCAACTATTAGATGGGACTAGGGAAACTTCAGAAACAGACTTCAGAGAGTAGAAGAGACTAGAGACTTCAGAAATAAGTAGAAAAATTACAACCCTGATCATGTCTCAGAAGGTAGATACATTCCATGCCAGCATTCTTATGCCATTTTCTTATTTTTTTACACAAAAAAATTAAAGAAGGATAATTGGAATGGGTGCAATTGTTCATAATAACAAGTGATTGTCTCTTTCAAGGGTGGCTTCAACCTGAAATTTTAGGCTGAAATTTTCAAAAATTGTAGGTAAAAAAGATGGTTTTAGGGGTGATTTTCAAACATTGCTTGTAAAAATGTGCCATTGTTATTGAATTTTACTTGGGTAAAAGTAAAAACAATTGGTTGATATTTGAAAAGCATGGGTACAAATGTGGCATTTTTTCTCAATGTAATCATATGAATAATGCAAGGGTCACAGTAGCAGATAAAATCATCTCTAAGGATGGGCATTTTTGGATCATTCATGATTGGCTTCTGCTTGATTTTCCAGTTTGATAAAAATGTTAGTAAGGCTTTAGTTCCAGCTCAAAATAGTATTTTCCAATCAAAGCATTTTGATTGGGGCAACTTGCTGAAATGACATTAAAAATTGCCTTTAGGGTTAAAGTCACTGTTAATTTGATTTTAAGGTTCAATTTCCAAAATGTAACCTCAATCGTTGAAGTGATGCTTCAAAATAAATATATAATCTTAATTTTTAAATTAATTAATAATGTTAATCAATGCTGAAAGGTTCTTCATGCTTCACACACTTATTAGCTAATGTGCAAGTCCCAACCTCACCCTACCCCTTAGACTTGAGTCTAGACCTAGGTTGATTGGGGGATGTTATTTTATTGGACTTTATTGGATTTGTATTGTTTTTACTAATAGTACCTTATAAGTTAAGTACCTATGTAATGAATCGTTTCTCTCCCAGATGCTGATAGTGTGAAAATATGCTCACCAAGTTTGAAACCAAGAGTGCAAGGGTGAAAGGCCTATCCTTCCACACCAAAAGACCATGGATATTGGTGAGGTGAGTGTCAAAAATTGGTCAGTCTAATCGTATTTCTTAAGTTAATGCCCAAAAGTTATCATTCTCATCTCCATTGATGTCAGTAGAGTTGAAATTTAAGGGACACAGAGATTTGTGAGTTAATCCATTTACAGTTGTTTCTTTCTCTATATGTATATACCAGGTATGTCTAAGATTATTATTATATAGGCATTTTGTATGATTGATGTTTTGAGGCAATTTGTGTAAACCTGTCCAAATTCATTCTCTCATTTTTTTTTGTGTCGATGCTGTGGGGGAAAAAAGTTAATTTTATTGCATTCGTTTTACTACAATTATTTTTTTTTGCTGATGGTGGAACCTCTTTATTCAAGCTCTCCATAGAGCATTTGTTTTTCCCCCTATGATAAATTTATTTTATTTATTCAATTCAGTAGGTATCTACATATGTTTTGAAGAAAAGAAGTGTAAATTAGGCAGAAGATATATTATAAATTCCCAAATCTGATTCCTGTGATGAACTGTAACTCCAGGATTAATTTTTCTCTACAACATCTATACCTATCTAGAAACAATTTCTTTCAAGTGTCGGCTTAGCAGCTATTTTTGACAACTTTAATTGAACGTTTGTTTAAGGAAGACCTCTAGGTCTTTTTACCATCAAAGAGGGTAAATACATTTTCATTCTTCTAACAAGATATCGTTTTTGGACCAGATGAGTTTATGTCTCAATAACGAAAGCTTTATTTTGGGAATGAAACCTTCAAAAGTTTGTAATTTTTATTGCAAATATTACTCGGAAGCGAACTCAAGCGATCGGAGCGTGATGCATGCAAAATAATTTTACTGTACATTAACAAGGAGAATAAATTGCTCGTCAAGGCTTATTATTGAAATTACATTACACGGTGGCTTTATTCGCTCGCGAGAATGCTTTTTCGATGAGAAATTTCCTCTCGTCTCGTCATGTTAATAGAAATAAGTGCAAATCTAATCGAGCAAAGGATGATAAGTGCGTCATGTATACATTAATGATACCTAGAGTCGAGCAAGGTAAGCTGATGAACTAAAGATGCGCTTATGATGTAATAATATGATGCTCTCGTCTGCTTCTGCGGAGGTCGATCAGCTGTTACGTCTTGCTATGGTGGGGAATCTACGAGCGTTCCTTCGTGATGCCTGGGGATCTGAAGTTTCTTCTGCTGCGGTGGCATCTTGTGCAGCCGCTGGCGTTTCTTCTTCTGTTTCTGCATTTGTTGTTCCTTCTTCTGTTTCTGACTTTGGTGTCCTTGCGTTGTTAAATCGCGACCGGCGCTCAGCCAGCGATAGACGCCCTGCTGGCTTCTGCGATTCTTCTGTCTCAGCAGCTCGCACCTGCGCTGGAGTTTCATCAGCAGCCGAAGCTTCTTGGTTCGCTGCGGTGGTCTTAGTCCTACTTGGTCCTAGCCTCGCGTTCCTTAAGCGATTCAATCCCTTAGCGGGACCAGCAGCAGCTTCCGTTTCACCTGTGCTAGGAGCAGCGGTAGTTTGTCCACCTGCGTTACCATTTCTTGGGGGAAGCGAGAAGCGGGCTCTGAGTTTCTTGTTTCCCGGCGCCGCAGTCGTCCCCGCTTCCGTCTCTTCCGTGCCCTTCTGTGCCTCCTGGTTCTGCTCCTCCTTGACCTCCTTCTTCTCCGGCTCGGGCTCAGCTGCAGATGGCGCCTCCTCCTTTGTGGTGGTTGAAGAAGGGCTACCCGCCGCCACGCCGGGTTGGCTACGCCGTAGGGCCAGACGGTGTGGACTCACCCGTCTGGCGGTCCCGGCGGTGGGTTTGTTCTCTACCGCCTCGTCGGGCTCGACGACGACGGTTGCGTCGTCGGATTGTTGGGGTTTGGCTGGTTGGGGTTCGCGGGTGGGCTGTCGGGAGGGCCGTCGTTTGTCCTCACTGGCTAAGGCGGGCCACAATGCACAGAAAAAGATAATCGTTAGCAGCCTTTCAAGTTGAATTTTCATCGAAAAAAATTCAATCATTTCATTCAAATAGTTATTCAGAACCGCCCGAAGTTTTTCTCTCCATTTCTGTTGTAAAATCGTCGAGTAAATGTTATATGTATCTGAAATTCAGTCTCTTCATGCAGTACCTACCAGACGCGTACCGACCGTAGATGGTACGCTCTGAAGATCGCTTTAAGGCTGAACTCTACAGGCACTAAGTGAAACATTATCTCTCATTCCTAGAATTGCAATTTATGGTATAAAAATCACCCCGTATTCTTATTCGTTTGTCGCCATAGGCGACCCGAACTTACAGTAGTTAATTGACCTGAAACCTCCCTTCTATTATTTATGCATCTCCTTGAATTTGTTGTTATTTTTGTCGTATTCATGGGTGGTTTTAATTATGGGAAATTTTATAGCCATTGATACGCCGTTAGTGTTATCGACTTGTGTCTTGTTACACAGAAGATCGTCACTTATGTACAAAAGCGTATACTGTACGAACGGAAGAAAATTCAGTAAGTGTAGAATTCCTGAGACCTCACCTGTTGTGGTGGTCGTGGTTGTGGGTGTAGAGGTTGTAGTGCTTGTAGAAGTTGTGGTTGTAGAAGTTGGTGTAGAAGGTGTAGCTTCACCGGCAGCCTCTGCATCAGTGGGAGCTTCCTCCGCAGTGGACTTGCCTTCTGGGTCTGTGGGCGTGTGTTTCTTCTCCTGCAACCTGGCCTCGAGCTCTGCCTTCAGACTTGGTTCCTCTTGAAACAAGTCCAGAATCGTAATTTTCTTTACCTCTGGACTTGTAAGCTGGCAGTCCACTGCTGGATGCAGGAGGAACGTCAAGAGAAGCAGCAGGGCGCTGCCGGCACACAACTGGAAATTTGAACAAAATTAATTATTACGTTTCTAGATATTAGAAGATGGACTTGCTATTGAATTGTACCTGTTATCAAATCTCGCGGTTGTCGCATTTTATGCAAATTTATTCAAGAGGTTGTGACATCTTTAATTCCCGATAGTTCTGAAGGTCCAACTGGAATAGGAAAATATAGATGGAACTAAAAGGCGAATGAGGCATATTATTCAATTAGAAAAATATACGAAATGCAACGCAAAGGATCGTTCTGGTGTCCGCTAGTAGCTAGTGTGTAGTAGAGCATATATAAATACCGTACTTTCGATCGCTGAAGCCATTGCATTGCTTTGGTATATGCAATTATTGGTTTGAGGGAATTTATACACATTTCCACAAACTACAGTCGCATTGCACAATTAAATAGGTAAAATGCCTGTTCTGTAGTTAACGGGACTATTTTCAACTTTGAATAAATACTACATACACTTATTCACAGTATTAAAGACAATACTAGTACGTTTTGAAGAAAAATGGCATTTTTTCTCTCGGTGTCAATTTTACCGTCTAATTTGCACTCAGTTGCTTGAGAAACATTCTACATGAAGTACACTGGAACACAAAATATCGCAAAACTACAATTTTTCGCAAATTATTAAGCAACGTCCTTATGGAACGGCTCAATTTTTTCCGTCGCAGAAAAGGTCACGTACAAGCATGGTGTCAGAAACTCTATGTATATAGTATTGTATTTTTTGTCTACCAGAACTGAACGCGCGCGAGTCGTGATCTGTGCCAGCGGTCTTACTGCAGCCTATTGTTTTTACTTGGTCTCCAGGTCCTGCAAACGCGCGCTTATGCAACACAGCACTTGCTGTCATAGCTCGCCTTGCTGCAAGTTGGGGCCTCTGCTTCAATCAAGGGCCCTTGTCTGAATTCAGGACCCTATGCACAATTCGGTCCTTATTGCAAGTGGAAGCCTTTGCTTCAATCGAGGGCCCTTGCTTGAACTCAGGACTCGAGCTCCTGGTCGCAAATTCGCGTCGACAGCTTCATCCTAATGTAAAGGCTAGAATTTTTTCATGTGACTCTGCAGGAATCGCAAATCTTGGAGTTACATTTAACGCATTCCAACCTCATGTGTTTCTTAAATCTGGCTTGGCCCTGATATTTTCACCCTATGCTCAATTCGAGCACCATTCCTCCAGTTGAGGTCATTACACTAATTGGCCCCTTCTTTAGTTTGAGTCCCTCGCCTACAATTGACCCTTTCAATTCGGAATCCTTGCCTCAACTGGTAGCCCTTGACTAAATTGAAAGGCTATTGCCTCCGTTATGAGACCCTCGTTTTTACTATGTTGCTACTCTCGTTACTCCGTAATTTTTTTGGCTTAATCCATTGTTCAACATTGCTATTTTAAAGATAATTTTCTTTATCGTCAATTGCCTTACGCCGCATAAGTTTTTCTCCGCTATTTCCTGCATAATCGTTTTGACGATTATACGTTGCTTCCGCAACCCAGTGAACCACCTTGACATTTTCCACCGAGCTAACCGGTCTCAAGATTGTTCAGAGGACCTACCCTTCTCTCCTAACTTTCGAAAGTAGCTGCATATTGTGGCACTATTGCCGACATCTGAGCGCTCAAGGACTTGCCCTTTTAAACCTTTGCGACCTTTAAACCGTTCCACCATTTAAATCTTTCCGCCTTATAAACTTTTTTGCATTTCAAACCTTTTGCGCCTTATAAATACTTACGCATTTTAAATCTTTCCGCCTTTTAAATATTTCCACTTTTTAAACCTTTCCGCCTTTTAAACCTTTCCGCCTTTTAAACCTTTCCGCTCTTTAAAACCCTTTCCTCTCTCCATTTCTGAGGTGTCCCCTTACTTGAACTTTTTCGCATTTGAAACCTTTTGCGCCTTTTAAACCTCTCCGCCTTTTAAACCTATCCATCCTTTAAATCTCTCCGCCCTTTAAATCTCTCCGCCCTTTAAACCTTTATGCCATTTAAATCTTTCTGCCATTTAAACCTCTCCGCCTTATAAACCTCTCCGCCTTTTAAACCTCTCCGCCTTTTAAACCTCTCCGCCTTTTAAACCTCTCCGCCTTTTAAACCTCTCCGCCTCTTAAACCTCTCCGCCTTTTAAACCTCTCCGCCTTTTAAACCTCTCCGTCTTTTAAATCTCTCCGCCTTTTAAACCTCTCCGCCTTTTAAACCTCTCCGCCTCTTAAACCTCTCCGCCTTTTAAACCTCTCCGCCTTTTAAGCCTCTCCGCCTCTTAAACCTCTCCGCCTCTTAAACCTCTCCGCCTTATAAACCTCTCCGCCTTTTAAACCTCTCCGTCTTTTAAACCTCTCCGCCTTTTAAACCTCTCTGCCTTTTAAACCTTTCCTTTTTTTAAACCTCTCCGCCTTTTAAACCTCCCTGTCATTTAAACTTTTTCGCCTTTTAAATCTTTGCGCTCTTTAAATCCTTTACGCCTTATAAACTTTTGCCGTACGATTAGCCCGGGATAGGAACTTAATGATGCTTGTCCACGTTTGACCTGGCGATTGCGGCATTGCATGTGTAACGTGGCAACGATTTAACTCGGACAATACTATTACTATTATCAATTACATTATACGTATTTGATAAATTATTAATGAAACAATTACGTTTGGTGATTTATCAACTATCAATCAATCTTTCGTTATTTTCTTTCAGTGCAAATTATTTAATTTCATTAATCCCATCTTTTTTCCTTAAGACCTGTATTTTTTGTCTCTTATTGTAAGTGGTATTTGTGTTACAAATTTAGCATTACTTTTTTCATTCTTAAAGCTCGCTCGTGCATTGTTCATTGTTGATTTCATACATAATAAGGTCGCCAAGTGAAATGTCATGACTCCAATGATCCTCGTGACATCGATGGCATTTTGACCTCGTCGTCTCTCTTGCTTACGCGTTCGTCGTGACGGGCGCAATGCAACGTACCTGACAATTCCTTCGTTTTTCTCTATTATTCCTTTTTTGCAAGGTAAATTTTCTTTTGGTTGATTTCTAATGAAAATGTTTAAACAATTTTATCCAAGCGAATAAAATTACCAGCATTGTTGATGATGACTATTTTATCGGCTGGTAGTCTGGTCGATGTTATCTTAATCGAATGTCATTAATTTTTTTTCATTAAATTGTTCGATTATTTGAAGATACTTTCAAGTTTCGTTGTGTTTTTCTCGTATTGGAACGTTTTAGCTCGTCACTTTCACTTGAACGTAACTCGTGCGCGTCTCATCAACTTCCGTATCGCAATGCTTTCTGTTGTTTGTGATAGTAAAGTCGTGTGACTTTGGCCGTGACTCAGTCACCGAACGACTACTGACTGGGATTTGACGACTAATTTCTTGATTTTTACTTCATTTCAGATACTAAATGCTCTTTCGCAGTGCGTGCGTCTATTAGATATTCGAGTGTATTTAAAATAAATATCAATCGAAGTAGGTACTTGAAAAGCCATGCGCAAATAATCGAACTTAAATTATGTAATTGTAAAAAACCTTTTCCGATACCATTCTAAGAAATATTTATCTATTCTTTGGTTCATTATCATAATAAATGTAATTAAGTTATCAGATTCCTCAGAATTTTTCCAATTTTTTTCTGTTATCTCATCGAATCAATTTCACCGAAATGTAATTAAAAAAACTCTGATTTTGATCACTCACCAGTCGAGTCATGGCGAAGCGGGCTGTTAAGTGTACCGTCTCACTTGCCTCTCAGTGCTAGACTGAACTCGTGGCTCGACAATTGCTGGCTTTATATATGTAGTGGGGCTGGCGTGCGAGTCGAGCTTGTACTTTGAGGTCCATATGTCTTAGTGGTTGCCTACCCTTATGTCATTTGGCCTGCATCTCATTCCTTATTAAATCTGCAAACGTAATTAACATTTTGCTCTCTTATTTTTTCTTGTTTTTGGTTCTTAAGTTTAATTAACATTTGCTCAAATTTCAACGATGTTATTAAGAGTATCGTTCCTGAAATCTAGGTCGACATTAAAATAACAGTTTGGTCAATACTGCAAGTTCGTTGCTGGAATATTCACCCATCCCTTATTACATCAGTAATGCAACAGAGCCTTTAGAAGCTACAATTAAGTTCACGGTCTTCACAGTTGACTTGCATTGGCATCACATTAATTAAATTCAAAATTAATCGATGAATGCTTCGTAAAATTGCGTGCTGAAGACCGCGTTTCATTTATCTATTGAAATATCGCCTGCCTAAGCGTGTTTCTTCAACTTATCTCTTCAGATCAATTCACTTTTTTCTTTCTTGGCTTTAAAAAGGGTTCCACCTTGCATGAGAAACATGGCCGCCTTAATTATCTTGGTCCACGCGAACATTATTCACGCTTATACTTTCTCCGTGACTTTAAACCGAACTCGTTTATTGTCACAGAAGTTGTTATTCTGTCGACACCTATTTAATTAAAATGTCTACCTTGTAGCTCAAAAAATGTCATATGAAGTGATGTTCAATATAATCATTTGGCTGTGTAGAACGATAAATGAGTTAGTGCTTCTATATATATTTGCTGCATTCGTGTAGCGGATTAGTTTGAGCTTCAGAACCATGTATTCAGATACCTATAATGCCTGATATAATTAATCAGATCACTGTTATGGTAATGATTAGACATCACTATCACAGTCTCGCGTTATAAGGTTCTCTCTTCTCATGCTGTGCGCTTTAAATACATTATATATTCACTCCCAGGAATGAATGGGTCGTATGGTCCAAATAAGGACCCAATTTCTACACGTGGCACTGAAACGCCATTTGACTGGGTTACGATAGCCCACTCCATAGTGTTAAAAGTGCATCGCTATTTAGGCAAAGTCACACACATTTCTGTGAGTGAATGGAAGCTTGAGGCGATGCAGCTCCACGCATCCAGTTCTATCTGGCTATGTCGGAGCCACGGCTGCCGTGTCCCTTGGTTTCACTTTCGTGACTGAGCGTGCACTCAGAAAAAAGTTTCGTCTTGTCCAAATTGTGACACTTACGGCACGTATCGCTGCTACGCTCTTTTTTCCTGGGAAAAGAGTGGGTCAGGATTGCTGAGCAATAAGTGAATCGTTATTTGCACTTGAATTTTTCTGACTTGGCTGACTGCATTTCTATGTCTCACTAACCTATTATATTTTTAAATAAGTCGTTTTCATTTCTGGATCTGGGGTCGGAAATTGCTTTAGTACACGTAGCGTCCTATGTATACGTAGCGTTGCTGAGTTTAGATTGAAGAGCTGTCAGTGATTGGCTGACGGTGTACGAACTTGTACTATTTTTGATATTACGGCCCGCGATATGGAATTGAATGAATGTATCTTCGAAACACATAATTTTTTATAGTCTGTTCAATTGGTTTTATAGTAACCTAACTCGAGTACAGTCTATAATAAGACATAAATTAACGCATTCGGTAGTCGCGTGGTGATCCGGTGCGACAGGTTTTGGAGGCCATGCTGCGTAGACGAGGTTTAATTAAATGCTGTCGTTGTATAAAAAACTAAAACTTAATTATATTGTAATGTATATATAATGTATCACTATCATTCTCCTTAATCCGCAATTTTCTTTAGTTTAATTTAGTAATGCTACTAATCATAGAACAAATGAAATTATTTTTTGATAAAAAACCGCGAAATGAATCGCATATCCTGCTAAATGTTATTCTGTTACGTTATTGTTAATTTTTGATATCTTTTTTAATGACTGTATTTTATGAAGGCTGTATTCAGTGTAGAATTCGTTAAAAACTCAATTTAAGTCGATCCTTTGCAGGACAATTTTTTATTATTGTCCTGTGAATTTTTCTGTATCGTTATGTAACAATTGTCGACCACCCTAAAAAGTAGGATTTAATGTTGACGTTATTTAATGAGAAGTACCTGATACCGGAGAAATAACTTATAAATTTTGTGTTTCGTAATATATAAAGCCTCGCCCCTCAAGGATCACTCTTTTATCTTCATTGAAGTTCACGTGCAGCTTCCTAAAACAAGAAATTTGTTCGTATGTGGAATTTTCAATGGTGTAAATCTTTGATCTTAATGTTCTCTTTGGAAAAATTATATTCGGGCAAAAAGTGAAAACTACCGTAAGCATAGCTAAAGTTGCTTCTTGTTGCGGCCATGTTGGAAAGCCATTAGCTCGGTGAACAATTATTTCAAAAGCACAGTCATATTTCACGCTGTAGAGTGATGGTGAGACTCAAACATGTTTTGTTTGTGACTTGTTTTGCTCACAACCGAGGACTCCTGCACTCGCGTGAAATGCTAGAAAGGGAAAGTTTTTCCGGCTCTCGAACTTTTGGGTGGTCACGTAAAAGTAATCATGCTATAGCACCTCGGCCGAGACCTTCTCGTCAGGCATATGACGAGATTAATATGCTGATTAATTGAATGATTAATGTTGAATAAACGTTGTTTATACGATATCATCGCGTAATAAACGTTTTAACAAATTAACTCGTGATTAACGTTTTTCCCGACAAAATCAACTCATAATAAACTTTTTTAACAAAATTAACTCGTATTAAACGCTTTAACGAAATCAACTCGTAAAAAAATCAACTCGTAATAAACTTTTGTTCAGCAAAATACAACTCGTATTAATTTATTTTTTATTTTCAACAAAATCAGTTCGTAATAAACGTTTTAACGAAATCAACTCGTAATAAACGTTTCGCAGACATCAACTCGCGCAATAAAAGAGAGTAGTTAGTGTTCGAGTGGGCCGTGGGTATGAAACGTGTCTGAATTCGTATGCGGGTTACAAGAAATGTTTCGTTTTCGTGTTAAAGTAGTGAATATCAATCTCATTGATATGGGGGGTTCTACTATTACTTCTAAGGGATTATGAATTCAATTGTTCGAACAAAAACATGAGAGGTTAAAAACGGAAAAACTCGTATTTTTTCGATTACGGCATACATATAAACACAGAAAAATATATTTTTTTCTTATACGAGATAACATAAATTAGTTTCCAACACTGAATGGTTTTAATTTGTAAAATCCATTTTACTTCTGGAGGCAAGATTTTATTCCCATTGTATATATTGCTTTGTAATTAACGGCCATGCTTGCAGCGTTAGATCTGATGAAAATTTATCAAACTTTATTGCACGACTTATGCCGTCGAGCAAACTATTGTTGTTTTTCACTTTTTTTATTGCTTGCAACTGCACACTTATTTCTTTCAATGCTTGCAACTACTTGCTCATTATTTCATTGCTTGCTAATATGTCCTTTTTCTTTCATTGCTTGCAATTTCACAATTTATTTAATTCTAGGCACTGTACACTCATTTCCTTCATTCCTTGGCACTGCACATTCATTTCATTGCTTGTCACTACTCACTTATTTCTTTCATTGTTCTCTGGTTGATATTTGTGCTACGTAACCTTGATCTCAACACTACCGGCTATTGTAGGCTGCATGGCAACTTTTGTTCAGACTTCGGCTCCTATCACACTCTCAGTTGTGACTGAGTCAGTCATGTTCGTCAGAACAGTTAATCCTTTCATTTTATTCGATTTCCTTACTCTCCATTATCATATTTTTGGTGAGAATCTTGCTCGCTGTGTTTTTCGTATGGTATCTCGACTTATTCCCACTGAAGAATGCAGCTTTTTCTTTATAGTACTCAGACAACAAACGTGAATGAGCTTACCATCCACAATCCACATTGTACCAGTTCGCTCATACTATTTTCATTTATCATCTCTTGATCCTGAATCCAGTTACTATTGCATTTACCGTATTTGGTATACCTCGAAAAAATTTGCTCTTACCTTATTATGTGTACATAAAAAAAATTATATCTCCTTAACTGTACAACAAACCTAAGTAGCATACTTGAATTTGAAATTCCAATTAAAACTTATATGTGGAATTTATAACGCACCGAATCAAGTGTGAAGAGATGAGCATTAAAATAACAATGAATTAAATTTATCTCTAAGCTTACATGACACTCTTGCAAATTGTAAATTGGGGCTTCTTTATTTCCACTAAAATACCTGCTGATCTGTTTTGACCAATGGAATTCTCTATTGTTAACTCCGTGAATGATATCTTAAGAGTCTTTTACGATCGACCATGCACACATTGAACGAACTCCACCAAGCGTTGTTTAACGTGAATGCTAAAAGTCAAGCATTTGTCTCTTTATCATCGGGCAACCGCCGGCTTACAGAAACCTTGCTATTCTCAAGGCCTTCGCTGCCTACGGCTATCTACTTCAATTTATGAGAACAGCTTTTTAAAACTCCTCGCTCATGTGTCGCTAAGGACTGTTATGTGACGCCTTCACTCATAGAAATGAGTAAGATTTGTCCAAATAGCGATGCACTTCTTGCCCTTGTTTGGCCTTGTTTAGCCCGGCAAAATGAAGTATCAGTGCTACGTGAAGAAAGTGTGTCACTATTTGAACAAGATGACCAATTCATTTTTCTGAGTTTCTTAGAATAGGTACGTTTTTAATCTTACCTTCATGAGCGCGTGCTTCGAAACTAAACATTTCCTGGAAGAATATTACCTTTCCTCTTAGCCTGAGCACAGTGCCTGTGATGTATTTCGTAGAATTTCACTCAAGCTTCACCTTCATGGATTCAATGTATTAAGGTATCAGATTCATTCAAGATGACCTTTCACGCGAGTGTTCTTGTAATGCCGCGCGCAATCAGCCGAACTGTTGTTCGCTTGCACTTTCCTTTTCTTGCGAAGGTCAAAGAGGCTGCAGCTGTAATTTTTGCACAGCTTATACCTGCTGCCCAATCGCTGCGTGACCCTGACAGCCCTTATGCGTCTGCTCAGCGAACGCATTCAATAATTGCGACTATAAGAAGACGGCAGACGTAACCTCGGGGCATAATCCTGAGTACATGAAAACATTTAAACCGTCGTTAGCCCGCGCCCGCAGTTCTAAATTTCACTCGCCGGGCGTGGAACAAATATTTTTAATCATTGGTGAACGTATCACTAAGAAAAATTAATTATTGTCCATATAGTAACACACTTTCTCACCCACAGCAGCGAATGTAGCACCGATGTATCCGTTTGCCGGAACAAACTGGGTCAGAATGACCCGTTGCATGAGCGAAAAGTAGATCAATATTTCGACAAAGCCTCGCTCATTTCTCCTACTGTACGTACGATCCTTATTGTTCAACTAAGAAAGAGCGTAGAGAACCGTGTAATTGATATTGTATCAATGATTTTGATCAGTTATGTATGAGTATATCTGTAGTAAATTATTATTTTGTCTCGAAGTAGTTCGGCTAGCTTATATTGAAAATAAAATTTCCCGCAACTTCACTCGTTCTATGCTGCCTTTTTTTGCCCCGAAAAATAAGTCAATGTCTGGTTTGGCAACAGTTCCACAAATGCGACAATTATAAAAAAGCGGTTATTCGAGACTGCAATTTTTTAAGCAGCAAATGTGCAGTGCGTCCAGTGCTTCTGTGTGACAGTTCACTGATAACAGCACTGCACGCAAGGCCAATCATTCGCTCTTTTTACTTATACTTGTTTGCTTATATTATACATCATATGTAGTTATCTATTATGTCCTATGTATTTATTCACTCTGTTACCGTCGTAGATGTTGTGGATGCTTGTTCAATCGTTGTGCACACTCGTGTCCAAAAAGTTAACAATCGAGTTCCATTCATCGAATTTCTCGTCAATTTAATGTTATTGTAATTATTTATCCCGTATTTAGATTTATCGTAGACTGATTATATTTGCAAAGAGTCTAATTGGCGTTCGAAATATATTTTCTTTAAATGCATGAAGATCTCTTTCTATATAAATAAATGTCTGCTGTTTATTTCGTTCGGCTAAAATTAGGAATTTTTCTTGTACATCACTTTTCCAAACACACCCAAGCCTAATTTTTCTGCCATTCATAATTCGCATTTTGTTGCTCGTGTTCTGGGTCCATGCTTTGAAAACTCGCTAAGTGAACGTAAAAACTTACGCTCTATTTTCTTGTCTATGATTGGTGGATTTGGCTTGAAAGGCCGTCAATGATTGGCTGATGAACTTACGATCTCTTAACTTTTTTGGAAAGTATAGGCCCTGGTGCGCTGTAAACTGCATCATGGTTTGCCTCTGGGCGTGCATGAGGTGATGGTAAACTGGTTCTGCTCGTGCTGCGCTATAATGCTGTCAGGTTCTGCTACCAGCCATTGTATAGCCTCTGCTGCGCTATAATGCTGTCAAGTTCTGCTACCAGCCATTGTATAGCCATTGTATAGCCTCTGCTGCGCTATAATGCTGCCAGGTTCTGCTACCAGCCATTGTATAGCCTCTGCTGCGCTATAATGCTGCCAGGTTCTGCTACCGGCCATTGTATAGCCTCTGCTGCGCTATAATGCTGACAGGTTCCTACCCATACCAGAGCACAACTGTATCGCTATTTAGACATTTCTAGACATTTAGACATTTCTTATTTATTTATTTTCTGTTTTGAAACCTGACAGTGCATTTTACTTTACTAATTGATTTAATTGTGTTTCTAGGACTGAATTTTTTCTGAACAGAATTTAGTGTTATGAACTGACGATGGAGCTGGACTCCGAAACGTTTTCTCTTATAAAGATATGGTGAATTTTTGTGGTATTTTCTTTGCTTTTAAATTCCTATCTAGACAAAGTTTTGCTCATTTCTCAGTCTCGTGGTTCAGTGTAGGACTGACCGGCGTGGTACTCATTGCATGTGGCGGTCGAAGACCTTGGGCGAGAGCGAGAGTATGAATTTCTCTCTTCATATAGACGCCGCTTCATTCTGTAGCCAATGACATTTTCTTTTTAGCGCATTTTCCCATTTATGGAAAAAATGCACTATTGTGCTCGTCATGTCCGTCTGTCTGTCCGTTCGTCTGTACGTCCGTCCGTCCGTCCGTGACCTCATGATTTCGTCGACGAGAAAATGCGCTCTCTGTCACTCACTGCAGTGAGTACTGAGTTAATCAGAGTTATATTTTTATTATTCATAACTGAGACAAATTAGGAAATGTGCGAGACTTTGTTCTAATAGCGATGCACATTTTGCTCTTTTCGGACAATATAATGACCCATTTTTGGGTGCTACCCGAATATATTCAGCTTTTCAAGGGAGAAATATTTTCGTTAGTGAGGATTGACAGTTATCAGCGATGATGCATATATAGGTGCAGTACGTTCGGATAAGATTGAGCGTGCTTGTCGAAAGAAGGTAAATTTCCAAGGTTCGCACTTGTCTTTTAGCTGTTTTCCAGAAGCAAGTCAGCAATTAGTTATATGAAATATTTGTTCTTATTTCGCACTCAAAGAAATAAGTGAGATTTTGTACAATGAGCGATGCCCTTATTGCGCTTGCGTGGGTCATCCTGACTAAGTTTGGCCCGGCGAAAGGGCGTATCAGTGCTACGTCTGCTCTGTGCTCGTGCTGGGGATGAAAAAGTATGTCCTTATTTGTACAATATCACTCATTAATTTTCCTGTGAACGGTTGTAGATTATCCTGATGGTTGGATCAGTGTCTCATTTCTATAACTATAAAACTGCCTAATCTTTCAATTATAAATCAATTCATAGGTAAGATGTGCATACATTTTTGGTTTGAATAATATTCAGGATTTGAAAGCTGTATCTGGCTTTTGGATGACTTTATTTAACTTTACCTTTGGACTTCCGTCTTTTGCCCTCAAAAAACGCTTTGGCCAGCTCATTTAAATATTAAATTATTATTTATGACCCCCACCACTCAACTCACTGTTAACCCATGCCACTCTAGACTAAACTCTTCTTTTCAATTGTGTTATGATACCTACTTGCCGTGTTGTCCATTATTTATTTGTTTACTGTTTGCACAGCGGAGTTATGCACAGCATTTACCCCTCTCTCCTGTACCACAGCCTGCACAGCGAAGTGATCCACTGCATTTACCCCCTCTCTCCTGTACCACAGCCTGCACAGCGGAGTGATCCACTGCATTTACCCCCTCTCTCCTGTACCACAGCCTGCACAGCGGGGTGATCCACTGCATTTACCCCCTCTCTCCTGTACCACAGCACTACATTAATCTCTCCTGTACCACAGCCTGCACAGCGGGGTGATCCAGCTATGGGACTACCGCATGTGTACGCTGGTGGACAAGTTTGATGACCACGAGGGGCCCGTGAGGTCCGTGTGTTTCCACGAGCAACAGCCGCTCTTCGTGTCGGGCGGCGACGACTACAAGATCAAGGTACTCGAACCTATATGAATTTTATATCAATCAGGCAAATTGCTGTACTCTTAAATAGCACATTTATTGATTTATTGAGTGATTCGATGACTTATGCGCATGGAAGCAATCCTCTAGGGAAATGACGTTGAAACAAAATTTAATCGACCTAATTTCAGCGTTGATGAGCTTAGACTGTACTAAAAGTACTGCACTTGATCTATACTCAAAAGTACGACCTGTAACGGTGTATTATTCACAGGTCTGGAACTACAAGTTGCGCCGTTGTCTCTTCACCCTCTTGGGTCACCTGGACTACATCCGCACCGTGGAGTTCCACCAGGTTCGTATGTAGCGTTTATATTTTAAAAATGGTGTACATTTACAATGTAAGAATTCTTTACTAATTACCCCAGTGTTAATTTACTCACGGCGTTCAGGTATTGAATAGCAAGCTACTAATAATTCAGTTTAAATTCGTATTTCACCAAATATATTGCTATTCATGTTCTTTTAACATTGTTTCTTATTGAAAACCTTTGTTTTAACTATTTTTTTTTTCTCTTAAACTTTACTCTCCGTCACGTTCTTTAACTTAAATTTTTAATTCGTTCTACGTGTTTAACTCTAAATTTGAACACTTCATCTAAATTCCCTGATTGCTAACCTAACGACGTCTATCACTTCTTAACCATTTTGCATTATTTGTATCATTGAGAAACGATGTGGTGGCAAAATAAAATCTGTTTCAAGTGCTTGTGACTCCTGAAAATTAGAAAATTAAATCTATTGTAAACTGTTGCAATTTCCTGGAGTTAGGGAAACTTGTTGTTGCTAAAGGATATTGTTATGACATCCTTCGAAATGAGGGATATTTGAAAACTATTTCAGCGCCACCTGGTGTATGTTAGAGGATTAAAATTTTATATATATAACAATTTATAGTATTTGTCTTCACTATTCGTTTCATAGCCTAATTAAAATAGCTTTGGGTTCATTTTCAATTTTTTTTTGTACCACTTAATCCTGAATATGAAATTTTATTCGCCTTACACATGGCGTTCGACTCAACTTGAATTATGATTACTTTCATATAAGATTACTGAAATATAAATAATTTCCCATGAGTTGACACACGATAACCTAAATACCTACAACAATACCACACAAACACTGCAGGAGTATCCATGGATCCTGTCAGCCAGCGACGACCAGACCATCAGGCTGTGGAACTGGCAGTCCCGGCAGTGCGTTAGCATCCTGACGGGCCACAACCATTACGTTATGTGCGCACGCTTCCATCCTACGCAGGACCTCATCGTGTCTGCCTCCCTCGACTCCAGCGTCCGAGTCTGGGACATTTCTGGTGGGTTTTGTCGGTGATGATACACTCACAGAAATGAGTGGAGCTTTTCTTCAAGTAGCGATACAGCTTTTCGCTTTTTTATGGGTCATCCTGACGCAGTTTGGTAAGTTGCTGTGACTGGTCTATTAGCTACACATAGTGTCTGGTAGGTATACTTTCATTTTAGTTAATGACTTGTGGGTTTTTCTTATAGTGAATTTAGATCTAATTGCTCCAGTTACATGGGACTCTATCTGCACTTCGATTAATGGGTATTGATATAAGTCTTCCCTTTAGTCACTTGATTATTATTAAACTACGGAACTGAAGAGTAACAGAGGTCGACGTATTTGTTGTTACTTTAGGTATGACCTCGTGGGTTCACCGTTACTACAATTATTAGCTCACAGCTCAGCCTCTGCAGTTGCTGGCTCGGGAACTAGTTAATCGAACAATTGCATATTCGATACCGTAATAGTGGTACAAATATATTCCTCTCAACCATTCTTATTATAATTCTCGTAAGTCCATCACTGTTTCTTAGTGATTTTCGTCCTCGATTGATTTTGACGCATTTTGGTTTGACATTGTCGAGGCTTTCTTACGTTTCTGCGTCACGGCCTTGATAGCCAGTAAACATTTATTTAAACATTTATCATCTCTGTTAACTGTAGTGACATTTATGTGTGTCGGCACTTGAGTGACCTGCGTCCCAAAAAAGCTTTATGTGCTTTGCTGGCATGCATGCACGACTGATAAAACAGTTATGTTTGAGCTGTGTACAATGGAAGGCTTTCCTTTTTCAATGCGGTGCGTTGATTATGATGATAAAATTTGACAATTTAACGATTGCTGCCACGAGATTCTGTTCATCTGGCTTAATGCTCATACTATTTTTCATCTTTTTGCTATAATAACTTGTCTATTAGTAATTGTATTATTAATATTGAGTCCTAGTATAATTTTTTTTTCTATCAGTATACAGTGTTATTTTATGTTTCTGATTGAATCCGAAGCTTTCTGAGTCTGTTTCACTTATATTTTATTTTGTACTTATTAATTTGATTTATTAATCATAAATATTTCGTTAGTATAGCGTTTGGCTCGCGATTTAACTTAATGTATTTTTTGGCGCCTTTGCATTTTAAATGTGTGGTTTTAAATCATGGCTATTGTGAGCCAAGTGAATGAACCTCTTGTGTTTTTTGTGGTCAAATTTCAGCGTTTTGCATCCGAAACTAGAAGGCTGCCCAACATGATGGCTGAGAAGTTTCTCTCCTTCTTATTGCGCACTCCTCTTCCGAAACATTTAGCGGATGGCAGCTGAATATATAGTTTCCTAACCTGAAAAAGGGACAATATTCATAAAAGTGGTGCTGCCCTATATTGAGTGTTGCTAGTCTTGGAGCCTTACTTTCAAAATAGTTGAAATTCCGTCACTCTGTAAAGTAATGGCTGACGGCTTTTCGAGCTAAACTCAGCAAGGACTGATGAGAACTCGGCCGCTTCGTATACTTCAGCGAGTTACGATAGTACTGCCCTCGGTTGTGTTAAGTACAATTAGTAACATGAAGTACCATCCTCGCATTTCTTTGGCTCCGCTGCGGAGAAAATAAAGTCGCAATTTAAACACTGTTATTGCAATATAATTGTGGCTTGCATTAAGCATTTGCTGCGCTATGTTTCTATGCTGCGCGCTATCTATACCAACGAACACTGTTAGTGACGACTCATATTTACACGAATCGAATTATCCTGCTGTTGAGAACCCGCTATGCTCATGGATGGGTTTATTTCAAACAAGAAATAAAGCTGTTTAATGTGCAAAGAGCAGCTATCTGAACAAGTATTAAGCTGGTATGTCAAAAATAGTTGCTGTTACATCGGAGAACTGAAACTCCCTCGATATTCTGGGACGGTGATGGTAACTAACTGGTATATCAACGAAAGCTGTGATTAATAACCCCTGTGATTTACAATAAACATAATTGTGTCTACCACGAACGTAGAAAACGAGTACCCAAAACAGAGGCCGTACTATAACAAACGTTTAGAATTTGTAACGCTATAAGCCAATCACATAACGGCATTTCAAGCTGAACCCACCAATCACAGTCGAGAAATCTGCTACCCTATATTCGTGTACTTAAGATTGGGTATTGTCGCCGTTGCTGTACTTAAGATGCTAGCTGTACTTGAAATGCTAGCTGTACCTAAGATGCTAACTGTACTTAAGCGAGTTATAGCAATAAGTACGGCCCAGAACAGTGTCCCCTCTATGCCCAGGTATCGTGACAACAGCTGGGCTTGGGGGCAGCAATTCTCAGGAGGGTGAGTGTCGCTCTTCATATTTTGACCATCACAAGATATTCAGCAATTCTATCGTTAACTTATTATTTAGTGAATGTAAAGGATTGTCGCCGTTGCGTCGGGCAACTTCTTACGGTTTCCCAGGCTTTGTCTGTCGCTGCTTGCTTCTGCTGGCAATAACAAACGGTGCTAATTTCTGATCGCCTACGTACAGTTCAAGGGTATTGGCCATTTTTTTGCAGCGACTTAGGGACGAATGGTTACGGCTCATCTCTTCTGCCTTTGACTTCTAACCGTTACAAAAAAAATTAAAGGCTATTTCTGCAGCTAGAACAATCTGATACTGGAAGTTTGAGGCTTGTTCTTGGTGCTTGCTACTACTAAAAGGTTTATTTGATCAATTTCTTGACGAACTTGCATTGGATCGGTTCTGATAGTCAGGCAAACCCCTGAAAAGCCTGTTATTCTCAAAGTTCTATTATTTTATAAATGAAATATTCGAAAAAGACCAACTAACTCCTATATGCGTGTATAAATGTTTCAATTCAATTTTCAATTTCAATTTTATTTTCAGTTAAAAGCTAAGCTTCACATTTCCAACGCTTGGTAATATTTCAATCAGTGCCTGTTCATTTAAGGGTAGCTTGCTTTCATTGTCTATTTTTTGAAATTTTCTTAATTGGAGCTAATAAGGATTATCTTTCGTTATGGTATTCTTTCCATTTTTCTAACCTTGCTTTAAATTTTTTAATATTTTCTAAGCTTGCTATGCTTAACTTCTCATCAGTAACGCTTGTGTTATTTATTGAACCTTGCTCGACAGGTATTAATTTTGTTCAGATTTCACGAACGGGGAATTTGTTTTATACTATAAGTGATTTTTATCTTTATTTTGAAATTTTCAAGGTTTTGTCGAAATTTTCCGTTATTCTAATATTTCAACGACTCTTATAAACAGTGTTCTTTTTGCAGAATAACGACTTTTATGAAAGAACTCATTTTACGATAATTATTTATTGATCTCTTTTATTTTTATTTTTGGATTGTTCTTTTACTGCAGATTTGACTGCATGCTACTCACATGTATTTCAACTGCAGTTCATATGTATATACTTTGCTAAAGTATCAAATGAGAATACCTATTATCGTAGCGTGCTGCCCTAATGCAGCATTATTATAATATTGGACACTGAACTTAGTTCTATACACACATATTCCTGCTATAAGATTGAAAGCGAGATGAGACGCTCAGAAAAATTAATTAGACTTGGTCCAAATAACAATGCTATTTTTGCCGTAGAGAGGGTCCAGTTTGGTCGGCAAAAAGGCGTATCATTGCTACGCACGGAAAGCGTGTCATCATTTGCACAACATGACCCATTAATTCTTCTGAGTGAATGCTTTCTACATGTATATATGTCATTGTCGGTGCAAGTGGCCAGCAATTCAATAGGTCCAATTTCTTTCATGAAGCTCCTGTATTATCTAAAAAATATAACTCAGTACTCACTGCAGTGAGTGACAGAGAGCGCATTTTCTCATCGACGAAAACGTGAGGTCACGGACGGACGGACAGACGGACATGGCGAGCACAATAGTGCATTTTCCATAAATGAGAAAATGCGCTAAAAAGTAATCTTCCAAACTTGGGATTTAGCGCAGTTTTCACGAAGCTTCCATCTCTTGAGTCCGGATGTTGCTCTCTCTTTAATCTCCTATTACCATCTTTAATATGTTTCATATGACATCTTCTCTGAGGAATCTCCACTGTATGCATTTGAAAAAATCTCAGTCTCATAGCATGTTTACTTGGTTCCATTGGGTTATGATTTTTTTTCATTTGGTATACTGTAATGATATTCTTAAAATGGATATTACAATGACTGGAAATTATTTGAAATTTTTCATTATTATGGCCTTGTTTCTTTACAAAGACGTTTTTTTATGTGACTCCGCACGATTTTTTCTTCTGAACCGCATCACTTATGAGTGGCTAAATTTATACTGTATGCACCGAAATTATTGCAGCAATGCATGCCGAACCGTGACAATTTATCTGTTTTCGTGACAAGGTAACAACGGTAGGTTAACCCATGACATTACCCATATGGTAGGTCTATTCATACCGCATAATAACCAGCGAGATATTTTTTTCTTATGACGATAACTTTAGTTATCAATTTATCCGCCATGATATCCAGGGTAAATTTATTTCCCTATCACAATAACTAAGGTAATGTATTCTTTATCACGATAATCAGGCTAAATATTTCAACCTAACCGCTTTCAGAACAAGCCAAAAAATTGACTTTTTTTACTTATCATCGTTCAAAACAAGCCAAGAAGTTGACTTTTTTAACTTACCCATGTTCATTACAAGGCAGAAAAGTTTATTTTTCTCCACTTATCCACGTTCAGTACAAGCCAAAAAAGTTGACAAGTCTCACTAGACGCGTTCAAAAGTTGACTAGTCTGACTGGACGCGTTCAAAAGTTGACAAGTGTCACTGGACGCGCAGGTCTACGCAGCAAGAACGTAGCCCCTGGTCTGGGTTCCTCTCTCCTCGACGAGCACCCCAGTCTCCCGCACCAGTTCAGCGGGCGTGGTGGTGGTGGTGGTAGCCACAGTCGCACCACCCCGGAGCTCTTCAGCAGCGGTGACGCGGTGGTCAAACATGTGCTCGAGGGGCATGACAGGGGTGTTAACTGGGCAGCATTCCACCCAACCCTGCCGCTCCTGCTCTCCGGCAGTGATGACCGCCTCGTTAAACTCTGGAGGATGAGTGAGACGAAGGTGATGAACATATTTTTATATGTCAAACTCTGGAGGATGAGTGAGACGAAGGTAATGAACATATTTTTATATGTCAAACTCTGGAGGATGAGTGAGACAAAGGTAATGAACATATTTTTATATGTCAAACTCTGGAGGATGAGTGAGACGAAGGTAATGAATATTTATATCTTATTTAAAGGGCATAAGTTGTGCAATCTGGGGCTCAAGATTTGTGTAATTATAGAAACATTTAAATCTTATTGCTTTGAGGTAATGAACATATTTTTATATAGTGTTTAAAGGGCACAAGTTGTTCAATCTGGGACTCGAGATTTGTGTAATTATTGAAACATTTAAATCTTATTGCTGTAAGATGGAGTAAATAGTTACATATCCTGTTGATGAACGTTTAAAATTTAAAATGAAAGGGTACTTGGGAATGTAAAAGTAAGACGATATTGCGAAATTAACCGTTGAAATCAAAGAGAAGCCCGTTATGCACTAAGAAGAAATATTATTTTGACTCTTTAAAGTAACTTAGTGCAAGTTATGTTTGTTGCTTCAGCAGACCGCTCTTGGTAATGCATTTTAAACTAAATTACGAAAATAATGCCGGATAATATATAATAATGTCTCTTCGAAGAGTTATGCGCCAGCAATGTATTTTTTTTATCTTGCACGAACCGTAACGAATAATATAGTGTAAGACGTGCGTTATGCACGCACCTTAACTCCTGACGATGAACCTGGTGTAAGACGTGTGTTATACACGCACCTTAACTCCTGACGATGAACCTGGTGTAAGACGTGTGTGTCTCGTCACAGGCGTGGGAGGTTGACACGTGTCGTGGTCACTACAACAACGTCTCTTGTGTGATGTTCCACCCTCGTCAGGAGCTTATCCTCTCCAACGGGTCAGTTATTATAATATTAACATTAACAGGTCTTTATATACCAGTGCCAATATCATTAGTCTGTTTTAAATCGCAAGTTCGCTAAAAATTTAAAAGCAAAGATATATTCACCATATCCTCAATGATAGCGTATGTTTTTATTGCTTTCTTTGTTTTCACACCAGTTATTACGTGACTTTGATGATTATTCATATACCAGATATTATAGCCAGTCCCTTTGATTATTATTGATCTGATGTTAGGTTTCCTTAACATTGATAAATGAACGCTTGATTTGGTTCGGGTTTTCACTACACATTACTGGCATTTTTTTAGGTTTCTGATTACATTTCTTCAGTCGATAACTTAATTATAGATGAACTATCTGATAACATTTATTTAGTTGATAATTAAATTAAGGATGAAAGATGGTTGACCTCGTTACATCCACCAGAGAGGACAAGAGCATCCGCGTGTGGGACCTGGCCAAGCGCGTGTGTCTCCACACCTTCAGGAGAGACGATGACAGGTCACGATTTGTCTTTTAAATTGTCATATTTTTCAATTTGTATTAATTTAAGTTTGTGGTACTGTAATTGACCTGAAGCCTTCAGCCGTTGCCAAGCTGCATGGGTACAATGGTACCTTAAATCGGTACGATTTCCGTGATGTAAAATTATGCAGTCCGAGTAGGGTTACATATTTTCTCAGGAGAGACGATGACAGGTCACGATTTGTTTGTATAATTGTCAACTTTTTCAATTTTTATTCATTTCCAACTTTTTGATTTGTAATAGTTATTAAATTGGTTAATTTAATTTACCATAAGTCTTAAGCCCTTGCCACACTGCATGGTGCAACTGTACATAAAATCGGTACGATTACAACGCTGTAAAACTATACTGTCCAGTCCGACAAGGGTTATATTTTGTAAAAGTGTATATACTCTACATTTCTCTTTTGAAGAGTATGTCAGCTCAGCATTTCATCATTTACTGAATCTATGAATGTGTTCTGCTTATTCCGAGTCAATTTTTTTAGCTTTATGTGGTAATTTAATCACGAAACTTGTCATCCACACATTGTTTACCTATACCAAATTTGTAGGCTTAAATGTTTATTTTCATTAGATTTCCATCTATTCGTATTATGCTTTTCCTCACAAATATAAATAGATTTTTCGTCAGATTACACTTTATACGACCATGATTTCTGTGTACGGAGTTCTTAACCCCTTTGTAAATTGACGATAACTCTCATGATCAATAATCCTGATTCGAACAGCGTTAGAAGCGGTTATAGCGATGTAGCGTTTAAAGCATTGCAATGGTTATTTCGCCATGAGAGGTGTTATTATAGTGGAAACGCATGATTCGTTTGAGTGCTGTTATTTCAGTCACTGATTTATATCACAAGTTTCCCGTATTTCGATGCCCCAGGGGTACTCGAGATGATAACGAGGGACTTCTTACCCATCTATGTTTCAAGTTCTACAATATCGATGTTTTTCAAGTACACAAGCTATTTTTGCTTTTAGGTTAACCAATTTGTGTTTCAATTTCCACAATGTCCCTTTTTAGCGCATTTTCTCATTTATGGAAGAAATGCACTATTGTGCTCGCCATGTCCGTCCGTCTGTCTGTCCGTCCGTCTGTCTGACCTCAAGTTTACGTCGACGAGAAAATGCGCTCTCTGCCACTCACTGCAGTGAGTACTGAGTTATTTTTTTCAAGTACACAGGTTAGGTTGAATTTAAGGTTTATAATCATAATTATTGACTTATTCGTCAGGTTTTGGGTGATGGCCGCCCACCCCACGCTGAACCTGTTCGCCGCAGGGCACGACAGCGGCATGATGGTCTTCAAGCTCGAGCGAGAGCGTCCTGCCTACGCCCTCAACGGCAACCTTCTCTACTACGTCAAGGAGAGGTGCTTACTACCACTGTTGATCTATCTATTGTTTGATGCATCTATTACTTCTTATTTGATGCAGCTAGTATTTATTATTTGATGCTATTATTATTTATTAGCTGATGCAACTGTTATTTCCTATTTGATGCACTTATTAGTTCTTATTTGATACATATATTACTTCTTAATTGATTGATGCAGCTATAATTTATTACATGATGCATCAACTATTATTTATTAGTTGATGCATTTATTGTTATTTGATGCATCTACTAGTATTCGATGACTCTTTTCTTCCTAAGCAGAAATTGAGCTTCTAAAGTAATGCTACTCCTAAACTAATATTTTAAGTTTCTACAAATTCTTTACTATCTCTAACGCCAGTTAAATTCTCCTTGGCGTTGTGTCAACTACCAATTTCTTATCATTAACTACCGAAATATACCGCGTTGATATTGATAATTTTGATGTGCTGGTCAGGTTTCTGCGTCGGCTTGACCTGACCAAGAACAAGGATGTGGCCATAATGCAGCTCAGGACCACAGGACGCATGACTCCTCCGTACTCCTTGGCTTACAATCCTGCGGAGAACAGCGTGCTAGTCACCACCCGCAACACCAACACTGACAACTCCTGCTATGATCTCTACCAGGTCCAGTCACCAGTGTCATCTTAGAGTGAAGATAATTACCTGTGTTTAGTGATATTAGTGTTTAGATATTTACCTTTGTTTAGTGGTTTTATAGTGTATATATTTGCCTGTGTTTAGTGGTTTTATAGTGTAGATATTTGCCTGTGTTTAGTGATCTTATCGTGCATATATTTACATGTGTTTGGTGAATTGCTTTCTTATAGTGTATTACCCGGCGTTTAATGAGATCATAATATGTCTACCTACGTAATGTGTATTATATACATAATGTCTTTATGATAATTCTTGACTGTGATTAACTCTATTTTCTTTTTTCAATTCCGTCCAGACTTATTTTGATCTGTATTAATTATTTTGAGTTCGCTTCTGATTTTCTCTGGTTTAATAATTCTGTCTTATAATATCCTTCGCTTATATAATGAACACTAACGTGAACATATAGCAAATTAATTCCAGCATCTCTCTGATAATCCCTGCTATGATCAGTACCGTTTCAATTGAATTTTTTGCATCTTGAATATTCTCAAGTTTAAGCTAATTATTAGTATTAGTGCTGTATTTCGGTGCATAGTTTCCTAATTTTTGTCACAACACTCGGTGACCCAATTTGAATTTTTTATATCTTGAATATTCTCAAGTTTTAGCTAGCTATCAGTATGAATATTAGTATAAGTTGGCAAAATTTGTTCTTTTAAGCAGGTTTCATTGAAGATCAGAGCATTCGTTTTATTGATGATTTTCTTATTAATTTTTTTCTTTAGTTCGAACAAAATTTTTCGTTTGCACGGGTAAATCGAAAATCAGATTACCGAAGTACATATTTGACTACATCTCGACTCATCTACAATCTACATCATACAGTGAGCCCGATGTTGTCCATTTATCAGTACGAGTCGAGTATTTCAGAGCATAGTTTCCTAATTTTTGTCACAACACTCCGTGACCCAAATTGAATTTTTTATATCTAGAATATTCTCAAGTTTTAGCTAGTTATTATTATTAATCGAGTATTTCAGTGCATAGTTTCCTAATTTTCTTGCCGCATGTTTGACCAGGTACCAAAGGAAGAGTCTGCTGGAGAAACCACAACTCCCACGGAAGCCGCGGAATCTAAACGCGCTGGAGGCTTCACCGCCGTGTGGGTGGCGAGGAACCGGTTTGCTGTCATGGACAAACATCACCAGGTGTGTGTTACTTAAGGGATTATAAATGTCTATCTATAATATAGATATTAATATCTATAACTAAACAACTATCTATAGATAATACTATAGATATATATCTGAAGCGCTAGTAAAACTGAAGAATAGCTAGAAAGACATAATTTAATTTCATTCAACCAACGAACGCGCTTTATTTCGCAGGTGACCATCAAAAATCTCCAGAATGAAATAACGAAGAAGGTGGCAATTCCGTCTAACGTAGACGAAATCTACTACGCCGGCACCGGCATGCTGCTGCTCCGTGACCCCGAGAACATGTCCATGTTCGACATCCAGCAGAAACGTATCATGGGCACAGCGCGGGTAGCCAAATGTCGCTACGTCGTTTGGAACAACAACCTCAGCATTGCCGCGATGCTCTGCAAGCATAACATTACCATCCTTAACCGTAAGATGGAACGTCTCTGTTCATTTACAGAAACAAGTCGTGTCAAGTCCGGAGCTTGGGACGACAGTGGGGTTTTCATCTACACGACCAGCAATCACATTAAGTATGCCCTCACAAATGGCGATACGGGCATCATCCGGACCCTGGACCTTCCCGTGTACATCACACGTGTTCAGGGTACCTCCGTATACTGCTTGGACCGTGAGCCTAGCCCCCGTGTGATGACCATCGATCCCACCGAGTACAAATTCAAGTTGGCCTTGGTGCAACGCAAGTACGATGAAGTACTGCAGATGGTACGAGGAGCTAAGCTCGTTGGTCAGTCCATCATCGCCTACCTCCAGAAGAAGGGCTACCCTGAAGTTGCGCTCCACTTTGTCAAAGATGAAAGAACCAGGTTCTTGCTGGCTCTGGAATGCGGCAACGTGGATGTGGCACTCGAGGCAGCTAAAGCTTTGGATGACAAAGCATGCTGGGAGAAACTCGCTGAACATGCACTCATGCACGGCAACCACCCCGTGGTGGAGTACTGTTTCCAGCAGACTAAGAACTACGACAAGCTCTCGTTCCTCTACCTCATCACCGGTAACCTGGCCAAGCTCAAACGTATGATGAAGATCAATGAGATCCGCAAAGATTACGAAGGATGGTACACCAACGCCCTGTACCTTGGTGATGCCAGTGAGCGAGTACGTGTTCTCAAGTCTTTGGGACGCACGCAACTGGCACTTTTGACAGCCAAGACGCATGGACTCGAACAGGTAAATGCTTTTCTTGTGATACAAAATTATTACGACGTAAGCTTATAGGACGTCATTCTAGAAAGCAGGAATAATGCCGATCTGAGCCGTGTTGAATTATATGAGCTAATTTTCACCTTCATTTTTTACCGCCACTTTCTGCGACATTACGGAATTCTAATGTAGCCTCGTTAATTATTTTTGTAATTTAAAAGTTGCAGACGCTTGAAGAATGAAATTCGTAAATTCTCCAATCTGTAGGATACTTTTGTTAACTATTTGACTGACCAAATTTTCCCCAAATCTTGCTCAATTTGGCACGAGCGTACGACGATATTATTGTGAATAGTGTTCCTGTGTGTAATTACAGAATTTTTATGCTTCCAAAAATTGTAACCTTCTATACAAACGCAGAATAAGATTTAAATTGTGTAATAGTCCTTTTTTTATTGGTTATCCATCTTTAAAATTACGAAAATTTCCCCATTTTCAGAAGCTAAAAAGTTCCTGAAAATTCATGTGCATTTTAAGAGTTTAACTGTGTAATGGTCATTTGCTATTGATTCTCCATCTTTTAAAATTACGCAAATTCTGCGAAAAATTACTTTCCTGAAAATTAATGTGCAGGAGGTCGAGAGTCTCGCCAGTAGCTGCGACATTGAGGTGCAAGTGGCCCCAGACGCGACTCTGCTTCAGCCGCCCGTCCCCGTGTACTCCTCTGGCGACGCCCCTTGGCCGGCGCTCACTAAAGCAAAGGGCTTCTTTGACGCCGCACCTTCAGGATCTGGTGCCTCGAAAACCACTACATCCGCTGCCATCTTCGGTGATGAAGAGGATGTCGTGGCTACTGCAGGGGATGGTTGGGGAGAAGATTCTGATGAGGAGGTGACCGCAGCTGCTGCTGCTGCTGGGGGAAGTGGGGAAGAGAAAGGGGAAGGAGGATGGGATGTGGATGACGATGACCTGGAGCTTCCACCTGATCTCGACGTGTCTGTTGCTGCAGGCACCGCCACGGGTGCGTTTTTTTACAAGACTTCTCTTTAACTTCACTTCTTGTTTAGTATAAATTCAAGGAATTATTTGGTCAGGTTGTATCCTCCAAATATTTCATTTAAATCGAGAATATTTGGTAATCGTTTTGTGGATAAGATTACGTATGTTATCATTGTCGAAAAGATTGTTGTTGACTACGTATAGGTTGGTCGAAAAAAAATTTGATTCTGAAATTTCTTCGGGATTAAATTCTGTTGAAAATTATATAATTCGTCTATAAACATGAAGTGAATATCAGACTTCAAAAATATGAATGTTTAGATTCCTGGTTTGATTTAGAGATTTATTACCTACTTAAAAGCACTAAGCTATTAAACTGCAGGAAACAGCGTGACTGCATCTTTGACTCTACAGGTCCGATATCTCTTTATTTTTGTAGTTTTGGTAACGCAATCGTAGGACTCTGGCTGAAGTTATTGCTCTTGTCGAGGTGTCCATATTTCTAACAATTTACTCAGAATATTGCCCTGCGTTCTTTTTGCCTTTAATGGGTCCGAAAATATTTGTTATTTATTTGATCCAATATTCACCTTTACACGTCGATGGTTTTGTTGCAAACTTTATATGTCTAGAAACATAATTCCTTTTTTGGTCTGGTAATCGTGAATTTCATCACTTTCACCCACTACCCGAAAATAATAAATAATTTGTATGCGCTAATGATATATTTGTACGCAACAGACGGCAGCGGCTACTACGTTCCACCGCCGCGTGCACCGCCCCCATCGCAGGGCTGGAGTCAGCGCAGTCAGCTCGCCATCGATCACGTCATTGCTGGGTCCTTTGAGTCTGCCGCCCGCCTTCTGCACCAACAAGTCTGAGCTTATTATCTCATTAGTCTGCTAATGTCTCGTCTTGTGTCATTAGTTTGATAATCTAATATCTCATTAGTCTGATGAAGTAATATCTCATTAGTCAGAAAAAATAATATGTGATTAGTATGATAAAATTGTCTCATTAGTCTGCTAATGTCTCGTCTTGTGTCATTAGTCTGATAAAATTGTCTCATTTGTCTGATAATATAATATCTCGTTAGTCTGATGAAATAAATATCTCATTAGTCTGATCAAATTGTCTCATTAGTCTGGTAATGTCTCGTTTTATGTCATTAGTCAGATAAAATTGTCTCATTAGTCTTCTAAAATAATATCTCATTAGTTTTTGATAAAATAATATCTCATTAGTTTGTGGTAAAATAATATCTCATTAGTATGATAGAATAAAATCTCATTAGTCTGATAAAATTTCAAGTTTGCCAAGAATTTAATTTTCATTAGAGATTCACCGTGTCATCGGAAATGTTTGCGATGGAGATATGGCGAATTTACTTGAGGTTTTCTTCGCTTTGAAATTCTTGGCTAGAGCTTCTCATACGGTATATACCATTTTTATAAGGTATTGTTTGCATCTGTATATTGTACCTGCTTGTCAAGACAAGGATTTTTTTTTATCCGCAGATTGAAGTTAATGATCAGTGAAGCCTAGGTAGCGCCATCTCGGCATGTGGGGCATGTGGTCTGGAGATCAATACAAAATTTATTATTTATTTGAGGCAGTATTTGTATAGGAAAAATTGTATTTCGTGAAATTACACGAAACATTGATTACATTGATTGTCAGAACTATGTCCTCCAATTCAAATTGTCTTCACTGTCTGACAAACTTTAGTCATTTTGTGCGAAAGAGAAATAACCTAATTATTATTTTCCGTTTTTCAAACAAAAATGATATGTTGTTTCTTAACACCAACCTAATTACTGCAGGTTGGAGTGTTTTCAAACAAAAATTATATGTTGTTAAATAAACAAAAACCTAATCACTGCAGGTTGGAGTGGTGAACTTCGAGCCTTACCGCGCACTGTTCCTGGCGAGCTACTCACACTCGCGCACGAGCTTCCCTGGCGCCGTGGGGTTGCCTTCTCTGCTCGCGTATCCTGCGCGCAACTGGCGCGCCGCCGCGCAGAAAGATCAGCTTCCTGTACTTGGCCTCACGCTGCGCTCCTGTATGGACAAACTTAAGGTGCGCAATTAAATTATTTGACTTGAAGATTTTAGGGAGATTTATTACCGTTTGTTACGAATTGAGAATTTGTAGTAGGTAGATTGAGTAGTTGTTAGTATAACTTGAAAATATTTAACGAGAAAATACAATCACACTGTGTTTGTGTATGGACAAACTTATGGTGCGCCATTAACTTCTTATTATGACGTAAAGATTCTAGGGAGATTTATTACCGTTTGTTATGAATTGATAATTTTAGTAGGTAGATTGAGTAGTTCTTAAATTTGAAAATATTTAAGGAGAAAAATCAATCGCACTGTGCTCGTGTATGGACAAACTGCGCTTTAATATAGCCTTATTATTTTTAGTGGCTGAATTAAAGAAACTAGGCATCTTGCTAATGATTTTTAGCTGATAAACTCGATAAGAAACTTTCACTTAAAATGACTTGTGGTCGTGTGGTGGTAAATATTCGGTGCTCTGCAGACATTTCGTGTAAAATCTATTGTGTAGATTTTTGGTAGTGTAAGCCAGAGCTAAGTTAAAGTCTATACAATTAGTTTCATTTGTTTCAGAGTTGGTCGCCGTAGGAATTATTACATCGCAATGCTCGTTTGAAAATATGGTTTCCTACAATAAGGGATTTCTCTCCAAAGTTCGCCTCTAACAAAAACAAATTGATGATAAATAAATTGAAATTTCACGACCGTAATTTTACAAATTACGGTGCTCGTGTCTTCTATTTTTTAGATGGGCTCGGAAAATGCCGTGAACTTAAACTTGAAAGAGAGCTGTACTATTGAGTTGAATTTCTGATGGGAGTAATTTATACATAAATTCGATATTACAATAATGCTGCGAAACCATAATTA
This sequence comes from Hyalella azteca, assembly GCF_000764305.2. Classification (NCBI taxonomy): domain Eukaryota; kingdom Metazoa; phylum Arthropoda; class Malacostraca; order Amphipoda; family Hyalellidae; genus Hyalella; species Hyalella azteca. The sequence goes on from NW_025932596.1 coordinate 279,485, forward strand.
ACAATGAAAATGAATGAATTTTATAGTAAAATTGGAAATTAGGTTGATGATATTGATATGTATTATTTTTAAATCAATCCTTGTATTTTCACAAATATCACTCCATTATATCAATATATATTCAAATCAATATTTGTAATATATTTAGTATTATAAAATTTAAATTGAATTAACAATAAAAATAAAAATTTTCACTCACGCTTCATTATATCAATTTATATTCAAATCAATATTCGTAATATATTTAGTATTATAAAATTTAAGTCTAATTAACAATAAAAAAAATATTTCGCTCAGGAAGCGTCAGCGTCGCATAAGTATTATAAAATTTAAGTTTAATTAACAATAAAAAAAAATATTTCGCTCAGGAAGCGTCAGCGTCGCATGAGTATTATAAAATTTAAGTTGAATTAAAAAAAATAATTTTTCGCTCAGGAGGCGTCGCATTAGTATTATAAAATTTAAATTGAAGTAACGATAGAAAATTTTTTTTTCGCACAGGAAGCGTCGCATTAGTATGATAAAATTTAAGTTTAATTAACAAAAAAAAATTATTTTTCGCTCAGGAGGCGTAGCATAAGTATTATAAAATTTAAATTGAAGTAACTATAGAAAAAAAATTTCGGCACAGGAAGCGTCGCATTAGTATTATAAAATTTAAGTTTAATTAACAATAAAAAATAATTTTTCGGCACAGGAAGCGTCGCAGCTGACGACGGTAGCCAAGTTCACGGAGGCGGTCGCGGAGTTCCAGGCTGTGCTGCTCTGCGCGCCGCTCCTCGCTGTCGACACGCGTCAGGAGGTCAGTGTTATGGCCTTCATTTCATTTACAGATCATTAATATATTTCTTTTACGAATAAATGTGATAATAATGATGCTTCTCGCCCTCGACACGCGCCAGGAAGTGAGTGTTTTAGTCTTTATTTCATTTAAAGATCATTAATATACCTATTTCTTTTATGAATAAATGTGATTATTATGATGCTTCTAGCCCTCGACACTCGCCAGATCTTCACTCGGATGAATATAAGGATCATATTGCCCAAATAGTGACTCGCTTTCTCACCCACAGCTCGAGCAGAGAACTAAAAATTTTAGCCCTGAAACGCCTGCCTGTTTGCTGGGTCAAACTGGGTCAAGATAACCCAAACAAGTGCAAAAACTGCATCGTTATTTAAATAAACTCTCACTTCTCAGAGTGATTCATTTTTATGTCATTGAAATTGCTTCTTCCATCAATACTTCTGCTAATAATAATATGATTGATAAATGGCTTATTTAAAGTCAATGTTGGCTTAATTTTGATTGCTTTAATATTCTCAGTTTGAGAGAGTATAAATAAGTATAAGTACTTTACACTAAAGTATATAAAGTATCAGGCAGAAGTATCGTCCCAGTTTATGTTAAATTTGATATTAAAGTTTTCGCTTCGCGACCTCAACATCTTTTGGAATCAACCGCGACCAGTCATTGCTCATACGTTGTCTTCATTTTCTTCAGTATACCGACAACCTCAAAGTCATTATTTTAATAGATTTCAGCCATCATCGTTAGCCCAAGAATACATCGTAATTTATTCTCACAATGTCTTGTAATGTGACATTCAGTGTTGAAGATCCATATAGTTCTCTCAACTATTATGAATATCAATATTAATAGTTAGGAAGCTATTCTGATCATTCTGATGACATGAAGGATATTATTGATTATCCACGGCATTAGTAAACAAACATTAATATGCTAATTGTCGTGCACTATTCCATCGCACATGATTTAGGTTGACATGTACAAATAGTAATGGCATTCCATCAAGTTTTTCCGCCGTTGGTCATTATTCAGGCTAATGATACGCCAAACTTGGTGCGTATCTACAATAAATATTAATACTGATAACCAGTATTCCATTACGCTTCCTGTTTTTTGCCGTTATTTAGGTAACGGAAGTGCGGAACTTTGTGCGCATCTGTAATAAACATTAATACTAATAACCAACATTTCATTAAGCTATTATAGTTTTTTTTACTGTTTTTTAGGTAACGGAAGCGCAGAACTTTGTGCGCATCTGCAATGACTATTAATACTAACAACCAGTATTCCATTAAGCTTCATGTTTTTTTCCCGTTATTTAGGTAACGGAAGCGCAGAACTTGGTTCGTATCTGCAAGGAGTATCTGGTGGGCATTCAGATGGAGCTGCAGCGCAAGACTCTTGGCAAGACGTCGCCTGAAGACATCAAACGATCACTCGAGATGGCGGCTTACTTCACTCACAGCGACCTGCAGCCCGGCCATCAGGTTTGATAGCAAAATCCACCTTGGTATTTGTCTCAATTATCAAAATTCGTCTCAAATTGGTATTTAAAAATCCGTCTCAAATTGGTATTTAAAAATCCGTCCCAAATTGGTATTTAAAAATCCGTCTCAAATTGTTATTTAAAAATTCGTCTCAAATTGGTATTGGAAAAATTTTTGACTTCGTCTAGTCTTGCACGTCTTAGTTGTCAAATAGATTCCGTCTCAAATTGGTATTTGACAAATTTTTGACTGACTTTGTCTAGTCTTGCACGTCTTGGTTGTCAAATTGATTCCGTCTCAAATTGGTATTTGAAAATTTTTTGACTGACTTGTGAGTCGAGTCTTCCATTTCTTAGTTATCAAATTTGTTCTTAAAAAATTGTTATCCGTCTTAAAAACCCAATCGAGCTTGTAGGAGATCTAGAACTTATTGGAAATCTCGAAATCAAATACGGTTACTATATAAAATGATTCAAATAAATTCGTATCATTTGTAGGGTTATCATGAGCATGTGAAAAAGTGACGTTTCGGGTGTTGAAAAAAGTAATTATAAGCTCATAAGATTGAATTCATACTTAGATTGAGTGACATTAATTTTTCAGATATTGACGCTGCGCACCGCCGTCAACCTCGCCTTCAAGCTCAAGAACTACAAGATGGCAATGAGCTTTGGTCGCCGTCTTCTTAATCTTGGACCGCGACCTGAGGTTGCCCAGACGATCCGTAAAGTATTGCAGGTGAGTTTTGTTGTATGTTTGCGTAGCCACTGCTTCAAACGCTTGACTTGTCTTCCAAAGTCAAGTACATTTAGAAAATTAAAAGGATACTTGATTAAATACATGTAATTATTTTTAATATTTAGTTAAATAAATTTAATTTAATATGCTAAGTAAAGGAAGCGCAGATTTTGCTGTGTGATCAACCGTAATTGGTGAGAATTTTGTTTTTCACGGAGACCGACAAAATTTAGTGCTGAGTGGCACTCCTGGATTCAAATTTTTGTCATTCACCCGTGAATTTGTTTTGGAAACAAACTAATGCATTTGTTACTTACAGGCGAGTGAAAAGAACCCCGTGGACGCAATAGAAGTTCAGTACGACGAGCATAACCCGTTCAACATTTGCGCCATGTCCTACGTGCCCATCTACAGGGGCAAGCCTGAGGTGACGTGCCCCTTGTGTGGGGCGTCTTACCTGCCTGAGTATGCTGGAAAACTTTGCCGTGTTTGCACCGTAGCAGAAATCGGCAAGGACTGCATTGGCATGAGGGTTTCGCAACTTCAGTTCCGGTAAATCGAGAGTTTTCAAGCAGTTCGATGAATTTTGTTCGCATATTGATAAGAGATTAAGGGATATCATGATTAAAAAGATGGTTGAGATTGCCGCTAGAGGCACCAATTGAAATCAGTGAAATAGATGATTTTTCCTCAACATATTAAATTTTTAGCGTGGAGCAAAAAAGAAAATAGCAACGCGTCGTGTGGATTTCATGTATTCTGTTTACTTTCAGTTAACACCTCTTGGATGTTATAAGAAGGGCTATGTGGGTTGTATACATTTCTTCCAGCTACTAGGTGAAGTAAATGCACTAAGAGGCAATAAAATTACTAAATGGATTTTCAACTCTTATTTATAGATGACAAATATATACAATCCACTTTATTTTAATTTTCTATTCTCGTACTTCTGTTGTTCGTTCATACATAATTTATGCTATCAGTTCTATTATAAAACATCGAGATTTTATATCGTATTAATGACCTTCATGACAAGCAAGTGCATTTAATGGATGGTTGCGCTAAAATTTCCGGCTGGTTGTTAACCTATGACATACATAACAGTTGGAAAAAAATTATGGAATGCGAAGATTTGACCTCGATTATTATACATGAAAATAAACAAAATATTTTGTATTAAGAATGACAGACGGTAAAGTAGCGAAAATAAATACATTAGATAAAATGACGGGTTATATTCCTGTGAAGTCACTTTTTCAAAACGCATCGTAAGTACACTAATTCTCAATAATACTTCAAGCACTGAGAAAAAGATTGTGCAGCACTTTGCATGATAAATTCAATACCTCGCTAGATTAGTTCAGACTGGGAAAATATGAATTTTTGTGCGGCCTGTACCTTACAACTTCAGTTTACAGTCTATGAATAGAAGACCAAGTTTATCACGAAAACTGCTCGTCGGAACTTTAATTACTCATCATGCCCTCAAAATCCTTTTAAATAAAATAATAATGCACCGAATACAAATAGAAGGTAGGCTGTTGTTGCTCTACTTTAACCTTGCCTTTATCGTTGAATTTAAAGATGAAGTCGTGTGTTGCCTGATGGTAACTGTCATTCTAGCACAGGAAGTACAGATTCATATTTAAAGTTGACAGTAGAATAATTTTGCCCTGCGCGTTTTTCGCCTTCATCACGTATCTTTTTGAATAGATATAGCAATAACATTAATTAGTTGCAGAGCAATTTAATAGTTTTTCATTCACGCATTTAAATGCAAGTATAAAAACTTCCGACGGCGCGTTCTGTCACTGCTCACAATTATGAGATCAGACCAGCTTGAAATAACAATTTGTGAGGCACGAAACATCAGCAAGTGACAAATTGGATAATATTTAAAGCTTAACGGATTACATGTATTCAAACATAAACAAAATACTGCAGATATTATCCAACTACGAAGCATTTTATACCAAGAACTGACAAGTCAATAAAATGATCAAGTTGCGACATAAATGACTGATTTATTTCATTTTAATTTACAAATAATTATTTTTCACTATGAATGCATGTAAAATAATTAAACTAACAGTTAATTTATTCTTCAGAATCAATATAGATCATGTAGTTAAATGTTTTGAATAAGATTATAACGAAATTTATATTCATCGTACTCGAATACAGCCAAAAATAAAGGTTGAAAGCTTGAACGGCAATGAACTTGATACAGTGAATTCCACTAGTTCAATTTTGTTTGTATTCCTGAAGGAAAAGGATCTATTTGATATCTAATCTAATTGATATTAAACCATGCAAGTACTTCATATCTCAAAATTAAAACAGATACTAACATGAAAACTTTGAAGATAAAGTATACACAGTAGATTATTTCGCGCCATGAAACAGTAAAGTTTGGTAATGGAACATTACTGAATGAGAGCAAGTCGGTCAAAAACGTAGGAGTGCAGCGATTTGGAATTATGAATGCAAGAGACAGGACACCTCGTAAATTATTGCACTCCCCTTAAGTTGATTGAATACGGAGAGTTCTATTCATACAGACTATAGACAGGATTATCTTGATGAAATAAATGTCACTACGGCGGCTAATGGAACCGCTACGTATGTTAAACGCAATCATAATTGAGTATCCGGTACCTGTTTCAATAGTTCTTGGAATCGCTGAAAAAGAGAAGATAAATCCGAGTCGCCCACCCTGCTGACGTATTCATGGACCACGGCGAGATGTCGCTCCAGCTCGTGATCAGACTCGACTTGCGACACTTCAACCTCGTCTCTTGATTCCTTGCCGATCAGGACTTGTGCGATCATGTCATCAACGGTCAATTCATCACACACTTGCAACAACGCATCAAAGTTGACGTAGTTATCCATGGAAAATCCGTTAGGGACATGGTCTAGTTTTCTGTACTCCTCCAGTAATTCAGGAACGAGTTTAACCACATTTTCACTTACGTGGTTGGGAAGCCATCCGCTGTATCTGTTAAGGCCAGTTTTGTGAAAGCCTTCGATAATTTCACGGTTGCAGATACCTTCCCAGGCCTTCCCAAGTAATGATATGTGAACACTTAGCGGTAATTTAATACTGTTGCGATCTTCAGAGCAAAGTTCATTGACTTTCTCTTTGTCTTTTAAAAGCTCTGACAACAATCCTTGACGGTATAGAAGTTTAAAAGTAGGAACCACGTTTGAGCGCAGAGGTAATGTAGAAGGAGGCCGCAATTGGTAAACAACCAGAGAGTTGAACTTGTGACGCATGTTGCCTTGCTGCACTGGTAGGTCTGAAACAATCATCAAGACTTTCCTCCTGTGCTGTGAAAACCAGTCGTCCAAGTCAAGCAGCCAAGCAAACACGCTTTCTTTCGTTAGCCAGGAATCAGGATCGTAGATATACTGGACCGGAGAATCGGGTACAAGTTGACGGTACTGAATTTTCGGTATAGCTCCTACCACAAGCAAGGGGAATTTTTCCGATCCTATTGCGTTAGCACACAGTAAAACTGTAAATCTTTCGCTAGACTTAAGGCCACCAGCACACCTATTTCCGCTCAATGAAGGGGCATAACGTGGCAACGCTTTGTAAAATATGCCGACCTCTTGCAAGGTAAAAACATTGCAGGGATCGTGATAAATTAACGCGTCTCCAAGCGGGAAAGTTTCAGGCTGTAGATTCAAGTCACCAGCTGTAGCTTGATCACTGGACTCTTTAATCATGCTTGCTTTATTAAACGCGATGTTGTTCCTCTTCTTGAATCGATCCAGCCAACCGTGTGAAGCTTTGAAATCTGAGTGGCCCAACCTAGCTGCGATATCCATCGCTTTCGAGCATAGTTGGGAGCCTGTGACCGGACCACTGTTGCTTGCAATCATCTTGTGATACCAATGACAGAGAACACGTTCCAAGTCTTCTCTCTTTGCTCCTTTAAGTCTCTTTGTACCAGGAGTGAAGGTGCCTTCATTCCAGCACTGGAGATATTTCGAAGAGTTTTTCACTATCGTCTTAACCGTATTGAAGTTTAAGTTATATTCTTCAGCGAGACTTCTTTGTTTTTCGCCAGCCATGACCCGCTTGACTATATCAACTTTCACCTCCAAGGTTAACCGGCATCGCCTTTGCTTGTAAACGCCATCTTTAAACTCGTCATCCATAGGAAAATTTACTTCAACATTGCATCTCCTTTGCAAACTACTCCTCTCATTTGCGTAAGTTTTTCCTTTGAGAGTCAGACGTTTCCTCCGCTTCTCTGATCTACCATCAGCGATAAAATCGTCCCGAGCACCAGCTGGATGCAAGTAAGTGTCATCCTCATTTATTTCAGCGCTATTCCCAGCCTGAGGTTCTGAAGTACTGCTCATGACGACATCGGTGTCGATATTGACGCTGTCGAGACGGACGGCAAACGTGCCAGTACTGTTAACATCTTGAAGCACTGATTCATCAAGCAAATTTTGATTGCTTCCGTTAACATCTTGTAGACTTGTACCGTCTAAAACTCTGTAGACAACGTCATTTTTAAGATGCACACTGCTACTGCTCTCCGATGCATCGCACGCTGACAAATGAACAGGGCTGGTGATATCGTCGTTACTGATGATACTGGGACACTCGAAAGTAACAGCATCGTACAGCACTGAACTTTTAGTGGTAACTGCGTCTTCAGAGCAATGGTACATTTCGCATCCGTTTTACCTTTTCGATTTTAGAATAAATCAAGAGTTAACCATGCGTAAATTTAGATGGATAATTTTGAAGTTGCTGATCAATTAGAAGGCTTTAGCCCAATATCGTGTCTAGGTAAATTTAATATAGTAATCGATAAAAAAAATCGCATGAAACAATTAAGAAATTGCCACCTGAAAAAAGAATAGATTTTAGACACAATTGCAAAACATTGCTATCTCAGGAAACTTGATAAATAAATTCTCTATCTAAAACAACAGATCATTACAATTTCACTGTATTGAAAGTTGGACATAATCGAAAGAGAATAACCTGCGATCAACAAAAGCGCGCAAACAAATGTACAGAAAATTATAAATAAAAGCGATTCTTAGCAATTATTCAAAATGAGGCCAATATGTATGAAAAAAAATTAGAATTCAGGCAAACAAGATACCAGTAAAAAAGTGACGATACCTACGTGACGACAGCAGTAATTAAGAGTTGAACTAAGTAGAAACGTAGATTTTTTTCTAGTTTAAAGGATCACACGCCTTAAATTTTAAGCGTTTTTTCTAGTTCTTCATAATCCAGTATAAAAAATATGTATTCTATAAGAGAAATGAAAAGATAAAAGTACATACAGGGTATTTCACGGAAACTTCCCGTTTTGTATTTTGCGCCAAGCAGCCAGATGTTGTAGGAAAAATTCGGAATTATTTATTATGAAAATCAAGGTCATGAAGCTTTGTGCCCCGCCTAGTTACTGGCCACTTTGTATTTGACAAGTGAGCAGCGTGCGTTTGCTTTCGAGGCGTACTTTTCTAATGGCCGTTCCATTATCGCTACTCAACTAGCATTCCGTACTCTGTTCAGTATTCGTCCCTCAGGTCGGGTTCCTGATCTTTGAGGAAAACGAACGCGCAGTATCGGTGACAATCTCGGTACTCGCAAATGATTGACGTCTTTTGTCTGCCTAAACAGGCTGAAATGAATGTCAAGGATATCAGGTTCCATCGGGATGGAGTCACGGCCCACACATTGCTATGTTCGTGGATCTTCTGAGACAACATTTTGCAGAGCACCTCATCTGCTTGAGAGGTGACCTCCTTTTGGCCAGCCCGATTCCTCGATTTGGCTTCGTGTGATTTTTTTATTGGGTTGTCTTAAATCATTGTTTACAATAACTGTCCAAGAACCCTACCTCATTTGAAGAACAACATACGCCAAGCCATCGTCAACATAAGCGTCAATATGCTTCAGCGAGTTGAACGGAATGCATTGACAATAGGGGCCGTCATTTGCCCGATGTCTAAAACTAAGTGATATAAAAATTCAGGTGATGTCTTTTTCAATGAAATTTATATTGACAGGATATCTTCATTATTTTTCAGTAAGCTTTCAAATTAGGAAGTTTCCATGAATCACCTTGTATAAACTGTCAAACAGTGATACCAGACTTAATCTTCATCAATGATTCGTCTATGAGACAATGTAATTTGAGAAAAACAGAAGAAAGTTCAGGGCAAGCCGGCGTCTTCTTTTGAACATGCGACTGTAGAAATTGTAGGCTACAGAACAACGCATTTTCATTGAAAGAGTCACATTTATTAGTATCGCTGTGTATTTTGGCGCTACTACTGGTCATCTCGAGCTTAGACCTCGTGATAACAATGGGGAGTGACTCGCCCACATCCTCCAACTCAGATTCAGACTCTTCTTTTGCTTGTTCCTTGGCAGTGACTGCAAAAATTATCGCATCATCATCCATTAACTGGCACACTTGCACATCGTCGTCAAACGATACGAAATCGTTGAACGTAAAGTTAGGGTCTATTTTGAAGCCATTCTCTTTAAGGCTGTGCAAGAGCTCGAGGTTGTCCGCAGCCAAACTGTTACTTGACATATCATTGACTGACCAGGGTCCATACTTAGAGAAACCCGCACGAAGAAATCCATTGCAAATCGCTGTCGTACTAACATTTTGCCATGCTCTTGCAAGGAAATGAAGAGCTTGCACCAAGGAAACCTTCGAAGTTTTCGGATAACCAGGATCAGATTTTCGAGACGAGAGTATGTCCAACACAAGTTCAATTACTGATCGCCGGTACTGTTGCTTCACACATTTATTAATACCCAACTTCATAGGCCCCTTGAAGATGAGGGGAGCGCTAACTATTTTGATGGCATTTAGCCCAATGTCTGTGGGATGTACAGGCGAAGAGGAGACGAGAAGCAACACTTTACGTTTAGTTTCATTAAACCAATTGTCTGTGTTTATTAGCCAAGTTTTGAAACAGTTTGCAGTCATCCAAGACTTAGAGTTGAAATAATACTGTATGGGGAACTTACTAAGCAGTTCGTTAGTATTAGGCACTTTATAACGGCCCAAGACCACAAGAGGAAGCTTTTCAGAACCATTCATGTTGCAGCAAGCGAGGACTGTGAGACGTTTAGAGCTTAAGCCTCCGTTGCAGCATCTCACAAGACTTGTATCAACACAATCATCAGGGAGTGCCGAAAAAAATAAGCCAAATTCATCGGCAAAAAATATGTCTCTGGCTTCGTATTCCATGAGCAACGTAGGTAAAGTAACAGTATTGAAATTCTGAGGATTGTTATCCAAATCAGGCAGATCGTAGCCTGCAACTGAGGTTTTGATAGGTTTAACATTACGATGCAGCTGTAGACCTTTTCGGTGTTTAAATCTGTCCAACCAGCCGTTCGATGCTTTGAAGTCCTTGTGACCAAGTTTGAGAGCGAAATCTTTAGCTTTCTTGCATAATTTGGGCCCAGTAATCGGTGTGTTCATTTTCATTCCTTGTTGGTACCACATATAGACAGCTTCCTCGACATCTTCTCTAACAGCTTTTCGTAATCTCTTGCGATCGGCAGACAGTTTACCACCCTCTTCCAGTTGCAAATACTTTTCGGAATTTTTTATTATGGTAAGTAAAGTTGATTTGCCAGCATTGTACTCGAGTGCGAGATCAGTCAATCTTTCTCCAGCTTTTGAACGCTTGATAATTTCTATTTTTGACTTCATGTTGAGTGAACCTCTTTTTTCAGACCCATGAGTTTTCAAGTGACGCTTATAAAAATATAGATTAGTGAAAACCATCGTACAACCCGGACAGGTGTATGAAGTTTGGCCCGATTTAGTTGAATTATTAGTCGTCATTTCTGAAGTTGATGAAGTCATCTGCTCGTCACCAGTAGAAGTATTGTTGAGCACGTTACTACTAATAATAGGGCAGTTGATGGCAGGTGCAAGTTTTGGCTTCGCCATCAAAGGACGGTTCACAACACTGTTAGAAACCGGTATAGATGTTTCGGTACGAACAGAAGAGGAAGGTAGACCAAGAATAAGCGGAGAACCTTGCACATCAACAACGATACGATCACACGCCACCTCTGTATCTTCCACAATCCGTGGCTGTAAAGGCCCATTGCAAAAAATGTTTTTCCCTTGAATTGTTTGTACCACGGAAGAAGTTAGTGGAAACGTGTTGGAAATTTGAGGTGAGGACATGACTCCGTGAACTAATTCAATTTCAGTGCTAGTTACAGATGGGGCGCTAGAGTTAACAATAACTTGGTTATTTCTGGACGTATTGATGCTTATTCCCTTTCCGGTGGGTTGACTGTGTGGCGAGTAAACAACAACAGAATCAACAGGTTCGCCACAAACCTCAGTTGGGAAACTGGGGAGTATGATTTGACCACCATCATCTTCCGATTTGTTTTGTGAGGAATAAGCAAAAACATTACCGGCATACGGATAAGACGATGAACAATTATAATTGCTGTTAGTGCCTTCATCGTTCACTTCAATACCCGCCGGTTCATCTATATTATTAGATGAAGCGTGTGGTAGGGAGTGAATTTGAATCACGTTAGTCTTCGGTAAAATAGAGAATATCTGCCCGGGAGAGACAAGTTCTTTTGTGGTAAACACAGACTCTGAAGATAGCAAGCCAGCCTGGGCTGACATGTTCGCTATTTGGTAATGTGGAAATACGACGCCTTGAGTAATCATTTGTTGAGAGTTAGAAGAGGGAGACCAATTAATTTGCGATATTTGACCATCAATTGAGTTCGAAATTGTGTATGGCACTAAAACAGGATGGCTAAATTGTTGAGGCATGTTCACAAATGACTTCGCGTCAGTCTTAATGCTACGAGCTGGCGGATTAGAAACTTCTTGGAACAAATTGGCACCTCCAATCATCTTGTGTCCCAGCGAGTTCGCATCACCGACTGCTGTTGAGTTGTGGCATGATTTATTGTTTGCAGGGAACGCGGACGACTGTGATAGCTCAGTTAGTGGTGCTAAAATTAACAGCGGTTGCTGCAACTGACTACTTTTCATATGAGAAGATATCGGAGAGGATTCCGCTTGCTGAAATCCTGGTGTCATCGAGTGACAAGCTTCAGCATTTGAATAACTTGCATTTTCTCCTTGAGTTGCAGCCACGCCTAAGCTAGGAGCCATATTTCTAAGCTGTACCACGCGATGTGCTGGATGCGAGCCATCAGAATTGTTTCTCACAGGAACTACAGATTGCAGACGACCGTAAGAAACATCACCCATTGCCATCGAGTAGGAAATGCCTGCAGAAGCTGGTTGACACTGAGAACCTTCACACATTGAACCAGATGCTGCATATGCCAAATAATCCAGCCCATTTACATCCTTAGTATTGACCTGATGGGCCATCATTCAAACACTTAGCAATTTAAATCTGGAAACAGAAACCTACATGTTAATCATTATATAATTTAATTTTTATATATATATACTTGATACTTCAACTATATGTATATCAGTACTTTTTATATGCTACATACTTTTGCATTTATAATATACTCTGAAATTTGAAATTGGGAAAACTAATTGATAAATAATAGAACATCTGCACTAAATTTTCCATAAATAATTCAAATTGCTTGCTTGAATTACAACAAATGATGCAGAAGAAATGATCAATATTATATTTAATTCCTCATTGTTGAATGAATTGACCTGCAAGAAGTCAGAACATAAGCATTTTTCCCAAACAATAACAAAATAGTCATAATACAGAAATTTCCCTCATCATGAACTTTCAGATATTCATCATATATATTACCTACACTTTGAAATTGGTATTTTTTATTAGGCACAGCATGTACGGATGAGGGCAAATTTGTTTAAATTTTGAATGTATATACTCTTCTATATTTAGACAAATGAATGATTCAAGATTGAAAGCATTTGTAGAATTTATGAGGATAGTTAAAAAAAAGCAACATTAGAACTTTATGCTCAGACTTTTAGTAAACTAGTGAGTTCAAACAGACACAGGAATAAAATATAAACAATTTACTTCAAAACAATACCTATAGGTACATAAAATTGTGTTTTGAAATCTCTCCATATTGTTAATCATAATTCCCAACATAGAAATTTAAACCAAATAAAATAATGTTCATTTGGGGTTCTCAGTAAACCTGTCAAAAATTACTCACAAACCTCTAGGAGCCATTTCTTGAAAATGATTCAATTTTTATGCAAGTTATCTATATAAATGCATACCATAAAAGGGGTTACTCTGACTCCTGGGGTAACTTCAACCACTTTTAGTTTTTTTAACAAAACCCCCCAAAACTCAAAAACTATTTGACAAATCTTGTCAATGGGCATTAAAGGCCTAATACTGAGGCTTCGTAACACAATAGAAAGATAAAAAATTAGGCATATCTAATAGGTTAAAAATGAAAAATGTGACCCACGAAAAAGAGCTATTATTTAAAGCCTGTCATAGAACCCATTCCAATTTTTTTATTTTTGGTAAAATAATTCCAGATTTTGGTGCATTGTAGTAGAACTCTTCTAGTTACATATGCAAATGACAAATTTGAGGAAAGTGTCATAGTTTGCAAATGGGGGGAGCTGCCCTTCAATGGGGGAACTAAGACCACCTAATGTCAGCCCTGATGGGGTAATATTGATTGGCTTGGAAATAAAGTCAAGGTACCATATATAACATATTCTATGTTTGATACACCTATTAATGTTTTTTCTTAATGTCTTAAGACTCTACTGAGTCTTATATATGGTAATTTTAACTTAATTTCCAAGCCGGTCAATATTACCCCATCAGGGCTGCCATTAGGTGGTCACATTTCCCCCATTATGGGGCGGTGCCCCCCATTTGCAAACTATGATACTTCCCTCAAATTTGTCATTTGCATATGTAACTAGAAGAGTTTTACTACAATGCACCAAAACCTGGAGTTATTTGGAGTTATTTTAACAAAAAATAAAATTGATTTTACCACCCAGTCAAAGAAACCCCAAGAGCTGGGGTAACAAAGACCATAATTTTTGAAATTACATCACAACTATGAGAGGCAGGAGCCAACAATTTATGGTGAGTGAACCTTGAGTATAGACCTGTATTTTGCACATTTCAATTTAAGTTTAATTTAGCTAGTAAAAAAATTGCATCATTTAAAAAAAATGGTCAAAGTAACCCCCTTTTACGGTACCAATTTTGTTGAAATATTTAATGAGATAGAAAAATTCTATACATTATATATTGTTTTTGGTAAGAAATTTTTTCTTTGAAAAGATAAAATTTGCTTTGTGCAGTTATTTGCTTGTCAATCAACAATACTTGAGATGTTATTGATTTTCATCAATGGTTATATCAAGCCATAGACAGTGACAGGTTGTATTGAGTTTTCTTGAAAAATGTATAAACACTTTTTAAAATATTAAAATTGAATAATATGAACCAATTTTCTTGAGCAAATTAAACTCAAGCCTAAAGATAAGGAACTGACAGGCACTGGCCTGGCAGCATGGATTCCTGTACATTTCTGATTACTATTATTATTGTTATTATTATCATAGTTATTTCCTCTGCACCCATAACTCTACTTCCAAATGAGGTCAGTGTTGACATTTTTCATAATACTTCAGCTATTCATTTGTTACCCAGTGTAATAACAAAAATCTACAAATATAAACAAAAAATAAAATTGGAGAAAAATTTTGTTGAGGCATTTCATGAAAATTTTTCTCAGCAGCCATGTTGAAACAAAATTTGTTAACTTGTCAATTACAATCAGCAATGTTGCCTCTACATAATTAATTTTTAAATATAAACAAATTTTTTATGCATTGTTATTTTTTTTAGTGATAAAATAACAATTTAAGTTCTGTAAAATCAAGAAAGTTTCAACATATTAACTTTCAGATCATTGCCTCAAAAGTAAAAAAGTTTTGCTAATTTGTGGCTCAATTGTGCACTTTTGTCAACAATTAAACAGGACAAAATTTGTCTAGCAAGAATCCTGCAGCTCCAAAAATGTCAGGAAACCTCTAGTCATGACTTTGACAGTATACTGGCAAACCAAATACCAAAGAGTTTTAGAACACTTCCTTTTTGAGTCCTGTGATTAAACCAGTGAAGTACCTATCATTAATACCAGCAAACCGGGTATATTAGGCAGAAAAAATAATTTCACAGTTGATTTTTGAAAATTGCAGGCAAAAATTTTCTATTTCACGCATCTTTAACTGAAGAAATTGGTCAAGGGCCATAGCCCATAGGAACAGGTAAAATTGATTGTGAGAACTGGCATTTTGGTCTCATTCACAAGTGGCTTATAAATAGGAATTTTTAAGTTTGGCTTTATTATAATAGCATTATCATACAAAGATATTCCATAAAATTGTAAATTTGGATCAATGCAAATACCTTGCCAGTAGCCATAGTGCTTAATTTGCTGGGGTTCAATAGAAACAATCTATTTTATAAACAAAACTGAACATCTATTTAGGGCAATTAATACAGCATTGTAGATGTAATTTGGATATCTAACCCTAAAAATTGTACTTATTGTAGTAGTGAGCAGTATTTTAGTTTTTAGTGACAAGTCACAGGTGACTAGGCAAATACAGTATATATATCCATATACAGGGTGTCCCAAAAAAACAATATGCAAATTTTAATGGCTGTAACTCAAAAAGTAATAAAGTTAAAAATTTTTGAAAGGTCAAGATTTGTTCCCTATGTTTTTCTGCATCTCTTCACCAAAAATCAGACAGATCGATGTAGCCATGAGCGTTTGATAGAACTTTCAGTGACATGTGCTAAAATCGTGCTTGCGCAAAGTTTTAGTAAGATAATTTTGCATACCTAATCATTACGTTGTCTTGACATGTTTTCTTTTCGCTGTTTTATTTTTGGTATCTTTGGTGAGACAAAAACATGACAATCTTTGGTGAAACACAATCATGGCAATTTTTGGTGAGACACAATCATGGCAATCTTTGGTGAGAGACAATCATGACAATCTTTGGTGAGACAAAAACATGGCAATCTTTTGTGAGAGACAATCATGGCAATCTTTGGTGAGAGACAATCATGACAATCTTTGGTGAGACAAAAACATGGCAATCTTTGGTGAGAGACAATCATCACAATCTTTGGTAAGACTCAATCATGGCAATCTTTGGTGAAAGGCAACCTTTGGTGAGAGGCAATCTTTGGTGAGAGGCAATCTTTGGTGAGAGGCAATCTTTGGTTTTGAAATTCCCTCTCACCAAAGATTGCCATGATTGTCTCTTACCAAAGATTGCCATGTTTTTGTCTCACCAAAGATTGTCATGATTGTCTCTCACCAAAGATTGACCATGATTGTGTCTCACCAAAGATTGTCATGATTGTCTCTCACCAAAGATTGTCATGATTGCCTCTCACCAAAGATTGCCATGATTGTGTCTCACCAAAGATTGCCATGATTGTGTCTCACCAAAGATTGCCATGATTGTGTCTCACCAAAGATTTTCATGATTGTGTCTCACCAAAGATTGTCATGATTGCCTCTCACCAAAGATTGCCATGTTTTTGTCTCACCAAAGATACAAAAAATAAAACAGCAGAAAGAAATCATGTCAATACAACATAATGATTATGCAAAATGATCTAACTAAAACTTTGCGCAAGCCCGATTTTAGCACACGTCACTGAAAGTTCTATCAAACTATTACTATTTTTTGAGTTACAGCCATTCAAACTTGAGTATCGTTTATTTTGGGACACCCTGTATAGTTGCAAATGACAGATTTTTAGAAACCAGTTCATTTTCAGAAACCAGTTAATCTCATCTAGTTAAAAATAATATACAGTTAAAATTTCAAAATATATCTACCTTTTCCAGACATAACAAGAGCTTACCAGCCATTTTTGCATGCATGCCATTTGTACTAGTAAAATAATCTCTCATTTCATTATTAACAAAAGTGCATGATTGGGCTGTAAGGGCAAAAGATTCCAAATTTATTGAAAATATGTCACTACAGAGCCAAAAGATTTTAGTAATTCATAAAAAATTCCAATCTTGCTCATGTCTGCAAGGCTGCAGCCTGGAAGAAAGTATAAGTTTATTATAATTGCTTGTACTTTGTACTCATTTCAAAATTGGAAATGCTGCATATTTCTACCATCAAACGGGGTAAAAAGGGATGGTTTTGGGCATTTTTGTTAATACCTTCTTACCATGAAACATTTCAGAAACAAGTTTAGGCTCATTTTATAGCTCTTTGCGAAGGCTATCCAATGGCATCTTCAAAAAAATTCCATATGCTATTCTTAAGGTGCCAAAGGCAAAATAAAACCATTCCGATTTACCTCTGGGAATGGGGTTATCTGGGACATTTGCAATAAAAGTTAATTTTAAAACGTTTGAAGCATGCAGAGTGTACTCATCCATTACTAACAGTACTTTGAAGTCCTCCTCTTTCATTGTAGATGATGTAGATGTAAAATAAATGACATTTTCTGTGATTTTTACTTGTTTTTCCTTTTTGATATTATATTACCATATTCATTAATTACGTACCGTATTATTAATGTGATATTACTGTATCCATGGACATGCCATTGAGCATTGACAACGACCTTGTCCACTGCAAGCTTCATATCAGCAGCCATGTAGCATTTCTTCTGTATCTGTGCGCTTACATGATGGTTTGTAATTTTGCACAATTTTAGTTGAGTCAAGTGATTTCACTATAACAAAAAAGATCATGAAAAACATACATGAAACAGAAAATGATGTTTTAGTGACAACCATCATAGGTTTTGGAGAAAAATCATGCTTTAGGTCAATTACTTTTCAATTAAATTACAATCAATTAATTAATCACTAGACTCAATTAAAATTGTGCAAAATTACAAATCATCCTGTAAGCTTACAGATACAGAAGAAATGCTACATGGCTGCTGATATGAAGCTTGCAGTGGACAAGGTCGTTGTCAATGCTCAATGGCATGTCCATGGATACAGTAATATCACATTAATAATATGGTAATTAATGAATATGGTAATATATCAATAAAGGAAAATAAGTAAAATCACAGAAAATGTTATTTATTTTACATCTACATCATCTAAAATGAAAGAGGAGGACTTCAGAGTACTGTTAGTAGTGGATAAGTACACTCTGCATGCTTCAAATGTTTGAAATTGAGTTTTATTTCAAGTGTCCCTTTTTACCCCATTTCAAGATTAATTCAGGAGCCTTTTATATTGCATCTAGCACCTTACAAATGGCATATGGAATTTTTTTTAAGATGCCATTCGATAGCCCTCACAAAGAGCAATAAAAAGAGCCTAAACGGGCGGACGGACGGACAGACAGACAGACGGACATGGCAAGCACAATAGTGAATTTTTTCCTTCCATAAATAAGAAAATGTGCTAAAAACGCTCAAAACTGTCCCTTTTTACCCCATTTGATGGTATATACTAAGTTTCATGTGCTGCTTGTGTTGTGTACACATTGTCAAACAAACGTTGGAAACTTTTGACTTCGACTTAGGACTACCATCCCCCTTACCGCCCTCTTCTTCCTTACGCCCCCAACATTTTTCCACGGCCCCTAGGGTGGCAATATTGCCCACTTAAGGAACCACTATTTAAACCAATTTCTTATGTATGATAATGCTGGTATCCAGGATACTCTACTGGTTTACTTATAGGACTCAAAAATGAACTTGAGGGAGAGTCTAAAAAACTCTCTGCTTTGCCACTATGCTTTACTTGTCTACTTATAGGACTCAAAAATGAACTTGAGGGAGAGTCTAAAAAACTCTGCTTTGCCAATATGCAGTATGCAGTCACGTCAGAGTCAGACAGTCAGAGCAGTCAGAGCAGTCAGACCGCATTATCACTTGTTCAGTTGCTGCTCAAGTGAAACAAATGTTAGTGACTGTTTTAGGGTGCAATTAGAAATATGTGGTAACATGTGCATGGGACTTTGTAAATAACAAGTTTGAGGCTCATAAATGGCTTTTCACGGCCAAGATATGGAATTCACAGCTCAAAGAAATGGAATCACGGCTCCAAACCCATTAAACCACGGCTCAAAAATCCAGTACTGTAAACTGGGGTAACTTAGACCACTTTTTTTTTTAAATGATGCCATTTTTTAACTAGATAAGTTAAACTTAAATTGAAACATGCAAAATACAGGTCTATACTCTAGCTTCACTCACCATAAATTGCTGGCTCCTGCCTTTCATAGTTTTGATGTAATTTAAAAAAAATCGATGGTCTTTTTTACCCCAGCTCTGGGGGTATCTTGGACTGTTTGGTAAAATCAATTAGTATATTTTTTGGTAAAGTAACTCCAAATAACTCCAGGTTTTGTTGCATTGTAGTAGAACTCTCCTAGTTACATATGCAAATGACAAATTTGAGGAAAATTTAATAGTTTGCAAATGGGGGGTCCCGCCCCCCAGGTGGTCCAAGTTCCCCCGAACAGGGGAACTTTGACCACCTAATGGCAGCCCTGACAGGGTTAACATAGACCGGCTTGGAAATCAAGTTAAAATTACCATATATAAGACTCTGTAGAAAACATGAAATGTTATATATGGTAATTTTAAATTAATTTCCAAGCTGGTCTATGTTACCCTGTCAGGGCTGACATTAGGTGGTCTAAGTTCCCCCATTGGGGGGCGGCGCCCCCCATTTGCAAACTACGAGACTTTCCTAAAATTTGTTTGTTGCATAACATATGTAACTAGAAGAGTTGTACTACAATGCATCAAAACCTGGAGTTATTTTGCCAAAAAATAAAAAAATTGGAGGGGGTACTCCGACAGGCTTTAAATAATGACTTTTTTTCGTGGGTCACATTTTTAGTTTTTTAACCTATTAGATATGCAAACTTTTTAAATCTTTCTATTGTGTTATCTGTTATGTAGCCTCGCTGCCTCAGTATTAGGCCTTTAATGCCCATTGACAGAATTTTTCTATGTCAAATAGTTTTTGAGTTTTGGGGGTTTTTGTTAAAAAAACAAAAAGTGGTCTAAGTTACCCCGGGAGTCTAAGTTACCCCAGTTTACGGTAGTGGCTTGCCAAGTGGCAAGTAGATATATTCCATGCCTGACTGCCAACATAACAATTCAATAATCTTTATTAACTTCTGGAGTCAGGACCAGGAGTTCACTAACTTCACTCAGACCTCAGTTCAGAAACCTATTGTCTAACTAAACAGTCTAAGTAGAAAATTAGGCTGAAGCCACCTGTGAATTTGAAAAAAAAGGACTGTGAATTTGGCCAATTTTACCAGCTGCAGCTGCTTTGTCTTGTAAAAGGTAAGAAACCTGCCTATATTCTCTCGCGTTTCCCAAAAATAACATTGGAAATTACTGTTTTATGCTGCAATTTCAGAAAAAGTTTGCCCAATATTCCAAATTTGCTTAATTGTAAAAAATAAGGTGGCAACCTTGGCTGAATGGCTAGGTGGCAATTTGGCAAAAGGCAACTCAAGTGTCAGTCCACAGCACACTCACTCTTACTGCTCTGAGATTTAGTCTGAGAGTACAGTACAACTGTTGAACTGTACACCATACAGAAACAAGTTGAGTGCATCGGGTAAAATTTCCATCTTTCTTCAACATACCTACCTATCAAAATTCACAAGCTACAACCAGCAATACTCGATTACCAGTACGGTAACCACTTTACCACCAATATACACAGTCTAAGTCTAACACAGAAAACAAGATAATTTAAAGTTGTCAATTGAATCGATTTTCCAACTGCAACAAGTTAGAAGCAGGAATGCAATCCTAACCTCGATAATACGTACGCTGGTATGTCTGCATTCAGTTTGCCTTCGCGAACCGTATTTGAAAAAGTTGGTCAAAACCCTGCAATAAGAACCATTCAGCCAATAAAAACCAAGCAAGAATAGACTAATTTAATACTTGAATCACAATTCGCAAAATTATGAACTTTTTTATCTTGTTTACTAATGAATCTTGCTCCTAGTTCAATAATGACAAAGGAAATTTAATGGGGAAGAGGTTAGAATGACTCCATTTGAGTGATAATCACAAGTTGTGAGACAGAAATT
Source organism: Hyalella azteca (assembly GCF_000764305.2). Taxonomy (NCBI): domain Eukaryota; kingdom Metazoa; phylum Arthropoda; class Malacostraca; order Amphipoda; family Hyalellidae; genus Hyalella; species Hyalella azteca. The sequence continues at coordinate 300,625 of NW_025932596.1, forward strand.
TTTTATTGAAAGTGAAACGGCACTTATGGACGCTTCACAAAAATACCACATTGGTTTGAGCAAATTATCATACAACCAGAGTACATTACTTCAGAATTTAGATTGAAGAAACCACAAACAAATGCGCTCAATTTTTTTAGCGGCGCCGTCAGTAGGTACATTCAGAAAACTTTTAGTTAGTTCTCAAAGAAAACCAATATCTTGGGAGTACACAATTATTTTATAAGATTGCATTGAAATTTATCAATTACAAAAGTTGAAAAATAGCGTATTTTTTAATGTACTCTGGAAATTCATACAATTACAAAAAGATACAGAATTCACAAATTTTTAATTTTTACGATAATATTTTTTCGCAAAATTATGAACGATATCAGCGGACATGAACAACTGTAATAACTGCGCCCGCAATCGAATCTACACGGCAGAGCACTTCCGATTCTCAACTGTGGCACTCATAACTCCTTCAATTATGAACGGATTTTATTCAAATTTGAAATATAAGTAGATAATATCAGTACGCTGCGGAGGGTATTTTTTTCAATTTTTTCCATCAATAATTTTCTTTTTAATACGGAAAACCTAACTTAATTTTCAACTGTGGCACGCATAACTCCGTCAATAATGGACGGATTTTCTTCAAATTAAGTCAGGTCAAGTTTCAGTATTTTGTGGCATTAACAAAAAGTAATTGACGTAAAAATCTGAAAAAATACCCTCCGCAGCGTACTGATATTATCTACTTATATTTTGAATTTGAAGAAAATCCGTCCATTATTGACTGAGTTATGCGTGCCACAGTTGAAAATTAAGTTAGGTTTTCCGTATTAAAAAAAAATTAGTGATGAAAAAATTTGAAAAAAATACCCTCCGCAGCGTACTGATATTATCTACTTATATTTCAAATTTGAAGAAAATCCGTCCATTATTGACGGAGTTATGCGTGCCACAGTTGAAAATTAAGTTAGGTTTTCCATTCGAGCTCGCAGGCGAGTTCGCACGCGAGTTCGCTGAAGTGTCGGACCGGTCAGAGCACTATCCTTTCTTTGGCACCAAATCATTCACAGTCCTAAAATTTTCAACAATAACACCAGCTATTCTTTTTCTGATTACCTACTTAGTCGAGCTCAAAATTAGAACATAAAAATGTACAGTTATTATTCTTCTCTGTAATCATCCGATCCTAACAGTTGCAAAAGTTGAATATATTTTGCCACATTTTGCTCATTAACATAATTGAACATAATTAAACGATACCTACCGCATATGAACTCGGGTCTCCTAACAGGTGGCGAAAATAGTGATGCTCGTCTGGCGCATGCCGCCGGTAAGCAGGATGATAAGCTGATACGACCTATGATATGTATGTGTTCTGTGTACTGATTTATGTAACGTTGGCAGGTATTTGGTCTGAGTTACTCTTCTAGTGGCCTCCCTCAAATATCAAGATCTAAGAAAGAAAATTGAAAAGCCATCTCTCCTTGTTTGAAAAAACAAGGAGAGATGCCATTAAAGTTTTGTGGATGTCATTCTAGAATCTGTTCATGAACTTTGAGGCTAGAATAGTGAGATCCCACAAAGCTTTATTCAATACTAAACGATATTGGCATCGCTTACGCGAATAGTTCCTACAAGTTATCAGCTACGTAATAACAAATTTGATTCTTTAGGCCCTGTACACTTAGTAGTTTTTTGTTGATCTTCTGAGGAGCTTGATCGACGGCATTACTTGTAACATAATAATATAGCGGTTTCAGCGTTCATTAGGCCGTAGGCCTGTCGACGATCCTTCACATTACAGAACATTCACAGCATGTTGCGGGCTTGAACTCGCAAGTCGCAACTCACTGCTTCAAATTTTCTTTGCTTAACCGCCCGGCCTCCTTGCCGATTCTGACCAGAAACTGGCGCACAGAGCTGGGATCAAACCCGCGCCTCTCTGCGCCAATCCTGGTACTCTGAACTTTAACCACTGGGCCAATCAGTGCAATAAACTAATTACTTGCATTAGTTTATTTAAAACGTTTACTTAGCGATTTATTCGGTTTTAAATACTGGGATGCAAGTATTTAGTGAAGAGAAAAGTTCCATTGTAGAGCCAATCCTCGCTGGGTAAGAAAAGCTATCAAGGAGATGTAGGTATAATTTATTGCTCATAAAAATACAAGTGTTGGGAGCTCTACAAAAAATATATTAGCATTTCTTAGCCCCTAAAGCGCAAGATTATGAAGTTGGTTTGCAATGAAGTACAAGAAATATGATTCGTTCGTTTTCATAATATAGATAGAAATAACAAAGACCTGGAATTGCAGTTGTCTACATGGCCGGTTGAAGATTGATCAATAATTTAGGTAGGAATATCATTATGGATAAAGCAACAAACGTGTCGACATAGAAAAAAAACTAGATCGAATCTTCGCCGTATCAACAACAGGTTTTCACGGTATAATTTGATGCAAGAATTTAATAACTTGTCAGTTAAATAATTATTAGAACATTGGTGATTTTGCACTCAACTTCAGGAAAACTTTAGAAACAAACACGGCACATGTCATTAAATCTGAAGCACAATGGTGGGAAAAATCATTATTTATAGAATGAAAGCATTTAGAACCGATTCCTTTATATTCATGTAATACAGTAAACCATAAATTTTTGCACGTGATGTTGCCATACTCGAACGCTTAGGGTGCACAAAAAATAAACTATCGTTAAAATAAAGTATAAATTACATCCAACAGCAAAATGAACAACACAGGCGGCGAAGGTAAAGAAATACTCGTAATTAAACTGCGGCAAACGAACGATGCAAATCAATCAACATAACATTGATTCAGTGCGATCATTTTTTAGGCTTTATAGAAGGAAAATATATTCTAATTTGACCAAAATCGAGAAATTGGTCTCATGATACCCATTAATGCTAGGCAGTTTCAGGCAAATTTTTTGAGGTAAAAAACATGCAATTTGCTGTACAGTTATTCTAACATGAAAGTCGCATAGATATTGCGTTTAAATAATAACTAATTTACGATAAGTTAAAATGAATATAAATAAGCGAAGATTACAGGGAAAGTGACACTTTACGATCATATTTAGCGTTGAAAGTAACGTTCTTTTGCTAATATGGTTGACGCAGTTTCCTTCCTAGGCCGTAAATAAAATTAGGTAAAACAAAGCAAAGTAAATGATTTATAACATACATAATTTTAGTATAGCTTGAATAAAGATATTATTCACGGGCACAGGGATGAATCTTGTCGTAAAAAAGTTCGCAATCAAGGGATGAAATAGGCATTGATATTCTAAAATACAAATAAACAATAAATACGAGTCCAACGCGTTCGATAGAAGTTAGAGAAGATAGCATAGAGGCATTTGCTTCACATGTGGTGTAGAGAGAACTCATTTTAAATCAAGAAACACAGAAAATTCGGACATATCTAAGTAGCGATGCACTTAAAATTGAATAAATATGATTGACAATCGCATCATTTTAGAGAAAATATGGATTTAAAAAATTACAAGTTTAGGAAACTCAAGTTTCAACGTGCTGATCTAGGAAGGAAGCTGGAGGGAGGCTACATATCAAACCTACGCCGGAAAATGCTGTAAGAATTCACACCCGGCATCTGATGTTGAAATAACGTGTTTTAAACGTTACTTGGACAACTTATACTTGTGATCAACGTTGTTTCAACGAAATTAACTCTAAATCAACATCGTTGTAACGAAATCAAGTCGTAATCAACATTGTTTAGACGTCATTTGCAGTATGAGGATCAATGGAAAGCATTGACGGAGATATAAAAATGGTAAAGATAATAAATGAAGATGAAACGAAGGAAATAAAGAATTATAAAGAAAATATGAAAGAAGCGAGGAAGTAAGGTATCCTGAGTATCGGGAGCACCAAAGCTGCCAGAAGATAAAACTCTTCTTCATGATAACAAATAATAGTCAAAAACTTTCTTGTGATACATTTGAAATAAATTCTCCTTGAATGCCAACAATTTACGCAAGATGTGCGTTGTAGGCGAGCACAGAACGTAGAATTTAAAGTACAAGATATGATTATTTCTCATGCAAACCAAGAGTTTGATAGCGAATTTCAAAAACGCGACTGCAAGAAACTTGTTTGATTGCAAATTTTTTGGTGAAACTTAGGCGTCATGCGAAAATATACGAAGACGAATTTACGATCATCGTAATAGTATACGCGTATGTGTAATCAACATACATTTCTCTAAGACAATTTCTTTACTGTTAACTTGCCGACAAGAAGAAAATGACGTACACTGCGCTGAAGTAGAAGGTATGACATAGCATGGCGAATAATGAAGTGTATGTGAAAGGACGATGAGATTACTGAACACACAACGCTAATAATGAACACAGGCTTTCTTACGCCGCTTTTACTCAAAATATTCATGTATTTATTCAGTGATTAATATCCGCATAACTTATAAATAAACGGAAGTTTTCAATTTATACGGCAATTTTGTCCATTTATCCAATATAAAATCAAAATGTATAAATATTTTTGCTTCTGCCCGGATGAATTTGCCGTGAGCATCCATTCAGAAATTTGTGAACTGAGTTACGCTACAAGCCACAAATGTGATGAAATTTACGTACAAAATCGTACATATGAAATTTTTTTGCACATGAGTTTTTTAAGTCAGCAGGGAAATGCACGAGCGATAGAACAAAGCGATGATGCACTGCAGTCATACTGATTATTTAATAAATTATTCATAATATCCATTATGGATCATTTTAAAAATAAGTAGTCATAGGTGCAATTAGCAATAGTTGAAGGTTGCACGATGCGGACGAATAAAGCAAAGTAAATAAAACATAATAGTTTTCTGACATATATAATGGGAATTAGTGTAATAGAAAAGCGAATGAGTTCTTACATAATTTGAATTATTTCAAAAAACTTGACTTGCTTGAGCAACCGGCAGTTAGCTCGACATAATCATCGTAAGCTCGAAATAATTCGTATAAGCTTTCAAAAATCGCGTACCTGATTAACGAAGAAAAATACATAAAAGACAGCTACAGAAAGAACACAGAAGATGAAGACATTTGAGGTTTTTACAGTTTGTTTTATTACGGTTATTTACCTGACGGTTCAATTAGAAGTAAAAATAAGCAAAGAAGAATGCTGCTTGAAATAGAGACACATCAGTTTCTACAGTAGAACATAACCCAAACAATAAATCCAAGGTTCAAGTTTGAAAAAAACGTCCTATTTCAAATCTATAGAACCCGCTATAAAGTTAGAATTAGTCAAAACGCGTTACAGAACAAACTTAGAAACTTAGAAGAAAATCTAAACCCAGAACTTAACGTCACTCAATTAATATAAAGTTTCAAGTTATATTCAGGCCCTCAACCTAGAAATGTCGGACATAAAAATAAGTTTCAACCCATCAATTAAATTTAAACAAACTACAAAATGAAAAAAAAGAGCGAATATGATCAGAAGCAACGTCCGTACGAATAGCATGCATTGCTACTAATATTAAGTATGTCAAAGTCAAACGCTTAGAAATGCAAGTAGCTAGCCACTAATTACAAGGTAATCTGTACAAGTTAAGAGTAAATATGCAACTTACTTTAATGTATCAAAAGCTAGCTGGGCAGATACAACAGCGACGTTGCGAACAAATGTACGTTTTGTATAGGCCTTTACCTGTTGAAATTTCGCTGTATAAAATTTTACTTTGCGGAAGAAACTCGAATTCTATTTCTTGCTTTTAGTTGGAATTGGAAAAAACGACGTCAGTGCAGCATGAATTTTTGATACATCAATATTTCATGGTTAGATTTAGTCTTGGAAGATGATTTACTTAGTAAAGATGTTTGAAGACATTAACCAAATAAGATATGTTAGGCATTATGAGTGCAACAATGTGGTTAATTAAAAAAAACTATTTTCTAGTGAAAAAATATTCCGTAACAGAAGCCAAGAACTGTAAATAATGATTGACTTAGTTTTACTCAGGATATTTTTTATTTCGGTGGGTACTGGCATATACAAATCCCATTTGCCGCTTTCTAAATGTACATCGACGCTCCCAACAGGCGGCGCGTAATATATTTCGTTCGTTCCTGAAATACGACACTGCAAGTACAACTAGCCACATCTCGTGTTCTCTCTCAACATTTTGGTTTCTAATTATTTTCAAAACCACGTCAAAATGTTATAGATGAGGGCATATTTTACTTTCAAAATAAGGGCCCATTTTCTTTTCAAAACCAATCACTACTTCCCAAATTAAGGGCCAATTTACTTTTCAAAATCAATCACTCGACGGAAACTGAACTGCAAGGCTGACGGTATACAAAGAAGACCATAGAAGCAGCTTCTGGATGAACTCGAGTTGATACTTTAAACATTTTTCATAATCATGGTTAATCCTCATTATATCTGCATCAACGATCACGATGAATGAGGGGATTTCCGTCACCATTAATAGACTACATCACCATACAGTACTTGTATTTATGTTAGTGCAGTATACAAAGTACAGTATACATGCAACACAGGTTTTTGTATAGGTAGGTAATCGGAGAAACAAAACTTCACCTGTTAATCAAAAATGTTATTTCTTATAAACACATAACAAAATAAGACATTTCAAAAAAAAATTTGGACTGCAAATTTAATAATTAAAACTTGATAGTCAAAGTCGTCAGTATAAAAACTTCATACTCTTTAACTGCATTAAATATTATTTTTTTCTGTCTCGATACCATATATAAATAAGTTGGGTAATTGAAAAGAATAATACATGACAAGATTATTTTCAACCAGTCGACAAAAAAAACTCCTGATACATCTTTTTCATTTTCAACCAAACATTTTCACGAAACGCTGCCGAATACATTACTGGCGCATCTCTACCGCTATTTCAAAAACGAAAAAAACGATATGACGGGCGTTTTAGTGGGTGGTCGAAGCGTCGAAAAAAACATGTCGCCGTTTTTTTCTAAGTTAACATATGAAACCCAAACCATTATGGTCGAATTTCACGGGACGGCCGGCCAATAATACCCCCGGTCCAACCGTTTCTAGCCGAGCCGTTTTTTGGAACATAGGACATAGTCACATCTACCAAGTATGCACTTGAGTCATCTTTATAACAAAGCAAATCCACATACAATATTCATGGACTTTTAGATCCCTCCGCTGGTAAGTAAAGCCTTCAATGATATTATCCGAGCTTTGAACTAGTCCAGGTGTACAGGGCTAGAGGCGGTCGTTGCCCTTAGTTTAGAGGGCTAGAGGAGGTTGTTGCCCTTAGTTTAGAGGGCTAGAAGAGGTTGTTGCCCTTGGTTTAGAGGGCTAGAGGAGGTTTTGCTCTTGTTTTAGAAGGCTAGAAAGGGTCATTGCCCTTGGTGGAGAGGGCGGCAAAGCCGTTGTTATGGGGTGGTGCCCCCCAGGGGTCGTTGAAACCCCCCACTGCTGATGCCCTTAGCTCGTTAATTGAAGGCTTGGGGGACTGGGCGGCCTGAAAGGGGTTAGGGACAACCCCTACCGCCCCCCCTCCCATCACGCTCCCACTGAAGGGATTAGCGCCTGAAAAAAAGTCTTGGGATAGGGGAGGGATGGGGGAAGCTGTAGCCAAAATGTCGTTGTTGTTGACGTTGGTGTTGAATGCGTCCATGATGTTGGAATTGTCTGTTTTGAAGTATGGTGTTGAAGTGCTGGTAGGAATGGTGGTGAGAGGGGTGGTGGTGCAGGTGGAAAGAGCGTTGAAAGAAGTGTTTGTGCCGGTGGAAAGGGCGTTGAAAGAAGCGTTGGTGCCGGTGGAAAGGGCGGTGAAAGGATTATTGTTGGTGTTTACGTTGATGGCGTTGGTGGAAGAGAAGAGAACGTTAGGTGTTGGTGCGAGTGTGGAGTTAGCAACGCCTGTGAAGCTCAGGTTAGGAAACGAGGTGGACAGAGCGCTGGAGTTGGCTGTGGTGTGGAAACGGTAACAACGAAGTGGTGTGTGATGGAAATGGAATACAAAAATGAAAATAAATTATTCAGAAATGAAGAAACGTAATTAGGTTCAGAAGAATTTTCAGAAATCCAATAAAGAAGTAATTGATAGCAGAAGTTAAGTAATTATGGGCAATATAAAAGTAATTAACAGCAATAGAAGAGTAATTATAAGAGAAATAGAAGTAGTTAGAGAACAAAGAAGCGTCATTAGTAGACAGAATGAAACTAATTAGAAAATCGAAAAAATTATTCAGAGAAAAAATATATAGAAAAAAAAGAATTGAAAAACGAAAGTGATTAATTAATGAGAGAAAGCATGATATTAAAAGTGAAAAGTAATTAATATAGATAGAAATAATTAGCAGTACAGTTAGGTGTAATGGGGGAACTCAAGTCAAGAGAAGAAGAAAATAATTTGAACAAGAGAAATTAATTAAGTTAAAATAATACAAATTAGAGAAAGAAATATTGATAACAAATATAGAAATGATATATTTTTCGATATGATTTATCAAAGAAAAAATCCAGAAATGTATAAGAAATCAGAGAAATTATAAAATAGAAAGAAAAGATTGAGGCAGTGAAGAAATTTAAGCATGAATGTGCAAGAAGGAAATGAATGTTTTGTGAGATTAAAGTGCATGGAAGAAATCAAAATTATTAAATTTTGAAAAGAAACAACCAAGGACAATTTAGGAGAAACAAGATGGAAACAAAAAATCTAATTTGGACTTGCAGGACACAATGAGATTCAATGAATGAAATTCAGCACAAGAAAGAATGAATATCAGAAAATAATAGAAAATATCAAAGTGGATGTATGATGAATAAACTAATAGTGAACACATTCAGATCAACATGTTGAATGAATCATTTTTATGTAAAATATATTGACGATTTTAAAATTTATTTTTATTTTGTAAAATTACGAAATTAATTACGTTATTAACAAATACAAAACTTGAGAAGGAAATGATTTGTGTGCTTATATGAAAAGCAGTGAAGTATATAAATACAATAAACATCACAAGCAAACAGAGATAATCAGCATGCATCATTAGACATTTATTCATGCTTAATGATGTATAGACATGATCAGCGTATTCATTCATGCTTGATGAAACATTGTCAGACCATTATTAGCATTGTGAACATGCACACATGTTCTCATAGTTTGAAAACAAGTGCAGAGCGTGTTTAGTGTTTTGTTTAAACATGATTAAAAATGATCAAAAGAACAATATTTGAGAACAGTTATAACAACCAACGACCACTTTATGTACCAGTCAAAGACACAATTTTTTACAAGTTCAAAACATGTTTAACACATTCAAAGCTTGAATCAACATGTTTAGAAAAATGATTCAATGTGTTCAAAACAAGTTTAAAGACATTTAAGAGCAAGCCCATCATTCCATACAACAAATTCATTGTAAAATGTAGCATGAATTGTGAACAAGCATGACACAAAACACAAGAGCTTGACAGGAATTGAAAAAAAGTCAAGGAAGTCAATCAATAATCAAGAAGAGAATTTCAATAAATCGAATGTCAGGACAAAAAACGTCATGATAAGAACCAGAAAACCTCACAAAAAATATAGGAAGAATGAATGTTGTTGTATGAGATAGAACACAAATTGTAAGTTAGATGGAATTTCATTAAGAATACAATTCCTCCAAGAGCAGAAAATGCGGGCAGAACCACATTCAAGTTCGAGTTAATAATTTTATTTCAATATATTTTCATTATAACGTATCAATGAGAGGTGATTTGATTCATTAATTTTGCATTCATTAATTAAAGACAATCATTAATTATCAACAATTGCAGGAAGTTCACAATAGCTTGAGACAAATTAGAAGTTAATTTTTTATTAACTTTGATGAATTATAGGCAAAGATAATATTAACCAATAATATTAGTGTGGAAAAAGCAGGCAAGTTCAGAATTGATCATCATGTGCATTGCATCAAGAGCAAACAAAGGAATCATAAAATGCAAAATATTCAGAACTTGATGAAACGAAAAGTTAAAATGAGAAAGTTATTCATCACTCATAAAAAAACAATGTTTAAATGTTTAGTAATGGAGTTTAAATTAATATTGTTATTGAATTAATATTGGTTTAAAATTGCATGAAAATTTGTGTGCAATTATTTGAATATTAAAAAAGACACATAGATTCAAAGTCGAGCATCAATCAGGAAATGCAAATCAAAGACAAAAACAACAACAAAATGACAATGAAACAAATTTAGTCAAATAAATACGACAAAATGTGGGTTTAATACAGAGGAGTTTTGAAAGATTCATGGGTATTTTATTAAAGGTTTGGACGGTGTTTACAGAATGCAGTGAAATAGTGAAAGGTTAGAGTAATAGTGAGAAATGAATAGATTAGGATATATTTAGACAGGATAAAAATTTTGTGTTCAATGGATGATAAAATATATCAATGAGAAATATGTTCTCAAGAATGTTAAAATTTGTACGTTTGCAGTAAAGTTGAGGGTATTGGATATGGAAGTGAGGGAAGTGAGGGAAGGAGGGAGAGGGAATAAAAGCATTAGAGTCAAGTTTTATAATAAAGTATTAAAAGAAGCACATAAATGCTACACCTTTGTTGCAATACAGGAACGAAGGCAAGACATAAACAAAACGGATATTCATGGCATTTCATGTATACATTCATATAAACAAAATACAGAAAATTTGCTAGAAAAAAGAAAAATGTAAAACACACCGGTTTTATGTAAAAAAATTGTGTTTAATAAAATATGCATTATTTTAGGCTCAACTGCAGCATGGCAATGATAATGAAGAATGCACCTTCATGAGAATTGACATAACAAGAGATAGTTACAAAATGATATTAAATTATAGAAGAAAATATTAAGAAAAAAGACCAGAAAACCATCTGAAAATTATTATAAAACACACAAGTACACATAAATAATATACCTGGACAGGAAGGAAAAGAATTTTATAAAAATTGTAAATTTATTATCAAGTTTAAGGCAAGCAATTGCACATTCTCAACATGCATGGCAAGTGGAATCATCATGCAACTTGGCAATGTTGACTTTGCTGATGCGTTGATTTATCGGGTGTTGTATTAATATTCAAGTGAAAATTGCTGTATTAATAATATACAACACAGGAAAATAATTTAGCATCAAATAGCCTTCAAGTGTATGTAATAGATAGGAAAGCTATTTTCCTACATAGCATATTTTCAAATAGGGATGGTGTTCAAATGTGAATATATTGTGTTGTGTACAATGTGGAGCATACATGCATAGAACACTTATTAATGCAATGAAATAGTATATTGCTTTACTAAGATTTATTTTCTTCTAAATAAGATGTAAATAAATATCCTAGTCATAGAAATAAAAAGACAAATGTTCTTCATTGCATCTTGAGTATGTAGCATAGAATAAAATGAATTCATCTTGATTGGATTTTAAAAACAACACGGAACACACAGCATAGCCAGTTTGCTTACCATTTTTAAGCAGCAAAAACACAAATCAAGATATTAGAAAAATGTGACTATTTTATTATTACTTTTTTTCAATTTTAGTGCATATCACAAAATTTTGTAACAACCTGTTTTGTGTGAGTAAATAATAATACTAGTGAATGTTTGTATGGGTAACTAATTATACTGGTGCACAAACTGTAAAATTAAATGTCAGCAAATGCTTTATCAACTGAAGATAACCTGATAGCTTGCAGCATGGTTAGACAAAGATATTTTAACATGCAGCATTGTTGAACAAAGATAAGATATCTTGCAGCACAGTTGAACAATTATCAAGCAAGCAAAAGTTACGACAGCACACATATACTGGCTGTAATGTGATGCTATAATGCAAAGGCAGTGCGTTAAATGGTAATGCAGTGGTAACGCAGTAGTAATGCAGTGGTATTGCAGTGGTATTGCAGTGGTATTGCAGTGGTAATGCAGTGGTATTGCAGTGGTATTGCAGTGGTAATGCAATGGTAATGCAGTGGTAATGCAGTGGTATTGCAGTGGTAATGCAGTGGTAATGCAGTGGTATTGCAGTGGTAATGCAGTGGTAATGCAATGGTAATGCAGTGGTAATGCAGTAGTAATGCAGTGGTAATGCAGTGGTATTGCAGTGGTATTGCAGTGGTATTGCAGTGGTAATGCAGTGGTATTGCAGTGGTATTGCAGTGGTATTGCAGTGGTAATGCAGTGGTATTGCAGTGGTATTGCAGTGGTAATGCAGTGGTAATGCAGTGGTAATGCAGTGGTAATGCAGTGGTAATGCAGTGGTAATGCAGTGGTAATGCAGTGGTAATGCAGTGGTAATGCAGTGGTAATGCAGTGGTAATGCAGTGGTAATGCAATGGTAATGCAGCAATACCTTATTCGTATAAAGGGTCCGCGCGAGCTGAGCAGCAGATAAGAATAACATGTAAAATAAACATATGAAAAGCAAGGCACGACAAGAGGACAGGGAAAGGGAGAAGATATGAAGTGTTCGACTCATTTCATATGCCTAAAAGATTTAAATAGGATTCGAATTAAATAACGAAATAATTATAGTTTATAGAGAAGAATAATCTGCCCTGATAAAGTAGCGGAAACATGAATGTCATGATACAGAAAATGGGCTGGAGAACCCTGAACATCAATCAAGGGTTGCACTAATTGAAACTGGCCTAAGTACATGTACGGTCGAAGTACACGTATAGGGGCATAAGTAAACGTAGCGGCCTATTTATCGTTTGCGATTGGTATTTGGTCTGTATAGCTTCAGAAGCCGTCACTGATTGGCAGACGGAGTTATTAACTATTTTCGACAGTGCGGCGCGTGATGAAATAATGGGACTCAAAATAAAAAAAATGAAGTCAGCACAATGCGGCGGAGATGAGTAGGGAAAAACTCGTGCATATACTCATGTTAAAACAAGCATCTCATTCATTGCATTCATTATTAATTAAGGACATTAATTACATTCATGTTTCTCCCTTGCTTCTTAACGTCTCTTATGATGCAGTATTTAGCAGCTACACTCAGAGAAATTAATGGGACACGCTGTCTTAACTGTGACACACTTTCATACGCGCACAGCACGAGCAGTGAGCGGACGCAGCACTAATGCCCCTTTTGACCGGACACAAGTGGGTCAGGATGACCCACATCAGAGGCAAAACGTGCATCACTACATGGACAAAGCTACATTCTTTTTAGCGCATTTTCTCATTTATTGAAAAAATGCGCTATTGTGCTCGCCATGTCCGTCCGTCTGTCCGTCTGTCTGTCCGTCTGTGACTTCACGTTTTCGTCGACGAGAAAATGCGCTCTCTGTCACTTCCTGCAGTGAGTACTGAGTTATATTTTTTCTGAGTGTGGTCAGGGTCCACCTGATGTTGGTATGACACACTTCTTAGGTCTACACTCAAGAAAATAAGCGAGACATAGTCCAAATATCGATGCATTTATAGCTCTGTGTGGGTCACTCTGACACAGTTAGCTCCTGGCAAGGTGTGTCAGTGCTACGTGCGCAAACTGTCAATATTTGGACAACATGACCGACTAATTTTTTTTAGTGTCAGCGAACAATGAACGTGGAGGAAAAAGTGAATTTTTATCATGAAAAAAAAAGGGAAGAAGTTAATTTTTGGAGAGAAATTTTTTTAGAGGAAATTTTCGGACGAAACAAAGTGAAATGAAAACGTTCAAGATGAAGATAAGGTGAGTGTACCGGGTGTTATCTTTGATTATAAATTTAGGTGAAGCAGATTAACTAAGCTAATTATTTAAGCACACTAATTAAGCTAATTATTTAAGCGCAATAATTAAGCTAATTATTTAAGCAGACGAATCAATTTAATTTAATTAAAATTAGTTAGAAGATTTCTGAATAAAAATGCAGGCAAGATGCAGAAAATGAGTACAAAGTTAATAACGTTAATAACATTAATAAAGAATATAAAATATGTACATAAAATAGATAAAATGTGCGTGGGTATGTCAATGTGAATGAATGTGATTAAAGAGAAATGTTGCATGAAAATTTGATGTATGTTATGGATGTGTTAAATGTTTCTTAGAGTGTAGAAATAACACTTAAAGTATTGATACAATTTTCGTAGCATATTAAAAAATGTATAACGAATGAAAACAATTTTCTGAAAATGAATGATTTTTGGATACGATGATAGCATGATAAAATTCATCATTTCAGAGAAGGCCTTCAAATGCTCTATATAAATACTTGGCTATTATTGCTACATAGTCAATAGTATGTAAAATCATTTTTTACAGTCAGTATTATGTAAAGTTCATTTTCGACATAGGTAGTCAGTATTATGTTCAGGAAGGAAAACAAAGGTATGTGTTAGTAATCCAGCAACGGTATAATAGCCTACTTGCTAACTAATTTAAATTTAGTAGATTATGGCAACAACAGGGCAATTAAAAGGCGTCAAGGCCTGGCAACAATATTCCTGTCAACAAATGTAATGTAAACGGTGTTACTGGCAACATTGTCCCTAGGCAACAATGCTCAGCAATAAAGTTGCCAGCACCAAAGTTGCCAGCAAGCAACACATTTCGTGACAACAGTTTCCCTGGCAACTAATATAGCGCCGGCAACATAGTTGCCAGTAACACTGTCACCAGTACAGTTGCCAGGCAACACGCACCTATAGGGTTGACAGGCTTGCTGGCAACACCCACCTATAGGGTTGACAGGCTTGCTGGCAACACCCACCTATAGGGTTGACAGGCTTGCTGGCAACAAGGTTGTCGAGGTTGACGAGGCCGCTGTTCTCCCCCAGGAAGCCTGCGGGGGACCGGCGGGTGGGGGGCGACGTGCCCGCGGGGGTCGTGCCTGCGGGCACCAAAAATTTGTATATATATATTATTTTATACTAATAATTATTAGGTTATATTGCTAATAATTATTATGTTATAATAATAATGATTATTATGTTATAGTATTAATGATTATTATGTTATAATACTAATAATTATTATATTATAATACTACTAATTATAATATAAAATGATTTCTAATGATCTTAATTTTCAGGATTAAGCAAGTGAGGGCAAGAGTAGCCCACCTGTAGCAGGTTTATCCCTGTTGGTGCCCACCTGTAGCAGGTTTATCCCTGTTGGTGCCCACCTGTAGCAGGTTTATCCCTGTTGGTGCCCACCTGTAGCAGGTTTATCCCTGTTGGTGCCCACCTGTAGCAGGTTTATCCCTGTTGGTGAGCAGCGAGAAGTCATCAGCATGTGAGGGTTGGGGGGGCAGGGGGGCGAAGGGGTCCGGTGGTGGGGTTGGGGAGCGTACAACCCCCCAGGGGTCCACAGGAGGGATTACTGGACCCCATGGGTCACTGGCTCCTGCGTATATTAAAATAATTATTACTTATTATTATTTATTATTATTATTATTAATTATTATTATTATTTGTATCAACTTTTGACGTCACAATGAACAAAATTAGTTACTCATTAGGTATATTGGCCTATTTAGCTTCACAGAACACATTTAATTGATAATGAACTCTTTTGTATCACCTAGAAATAACAGAAAAAAATCAGAAGCTATTCTGCAGAAGTTTGCTGTTTAGGAAAATTAGCTTCTTCAAAAATTTCTTTTCAAAGAAAATGGAACAAAAACAATAAATTACAATAAAATATGTACTCTGACAGCATTCCATCTACCTTCACCGCACCCAGTCTATACCCGGAAAAATTGCTGGATCATGTCCAAATAATGACAAACGTCCAGCATATATCAGAGAAGTGCATCACTATATAATATAAACAATGTTTATATATAATATAAACAAAGTGCATCACTATATAATATAAACAATGTTTATATATAATATAAACACCACGGGTCAGCCTGCGGGCCAGAATATTTAATTACAATTAATCAATTATTAATTGTTTAATAATGTCTTTCAGTTAATCAATCAATTGTTAAACTGAAATAAAATATTATTTGTTGCAATAAAACATGATGTTACAATATTTATCAAAATTAATCAATTATTTCCAATTGTTAAACTGAAATAAAACACATTATTTGTTGCAATAAAACATGATGTTATAATCGTTATAATTAAATTAACTTTAAAAAATAATTTTGATGAGGATAAAATTAAACTGTCATTGTTACATTCATCATTTAACAATTATTCAACAGGAGTACTTTTATTGTCAAGTATTCTTCAGGAATGTAAATTGAAACTTTCTATGTCAATTATTGTCAGCTGTCAATGATATCATTATTGATGTATTAATAATAATATTTTTTATATTATTATCATTATTTTAACTCAAAATATTGCACTTGTATAATGAATACACAAGAATATGCATATATGCTTAAAATAAATGCATTATTAAGGAATGGTAACATTTCTGTTGCTGTATTTATCAATTATTCATTTGGATTATGAATTATGAAATTTATTCAATATCTGATCTGAAATTCATAGTTTATTATAGAGGTGGAATGTGAATTCTAATTAAATCAGTTCATAGAGAAAAAAAATTCCAAGTCTAGAAAACATTCAAAGAGAAATCAATTATAGGAAGCACCTACATTTATTTATCTATTATAGAATAAAAGTTAAATAAACCAGAAAAGCATTAAGTAATCAATGATGTTAAAGAAACAGAATTCAAAATCATCCAGACAAAAGCATTTGAGTTTGTTGAGATGGAACAGAGAATTTTCATCAGGGAATCATCAAAGAATTCGTGATAATTCAAATTTTTATAATTGGCTGCAAAGTCTTCAAACCATAATCAGTTAAAAATAATTTCCCAAACAAAGTTATAACTTTAAAAAATTTCCAAACAAAATAATTATTTAAAATAGACAAAATCCCATACAAAAGGATAATTCAAACAAATAAAAAATCCTAAACAAAAGGATAATTTTCAAAAAATCCCCCAAAAATGACAATTTAACAAAAAAGTCTCAAGCAAAAGGATAATTTAAAAACAATGGAAATTTAATCAATGGTCAGAGGGAGAAAAATGCATGACATGACAAACAAATAATAGCACTCAAAAATAAAATAAAAATTATACATGATTTTCACACAACAAAAAATTTATCAAATTGTTCCCTCTGAAAAATCATAAATGATCCAATTCACTCAAGATAATAAACCAGCAGAACTTGCCCATTAGGGGTACAAAACAATATAAAAATAATGGGAAAACATTCGATGATATCACACATCTTAAATAATTTTTAATAAGAGTAAAAAATGCATCAATTTTGCACATGATAGCAAAGTTCATACAATAAAACCAAAGAATTAAAAATATTATACAAACTTTAGGTATATTAAAGAACATTTTTTTCCAATTCTGTAAGCAAATAAGATTGTTTCTACTGAAGGGTGAATAATATGAGAGTGATGCCAAAGCAGCTTCACCAAACCTCATGCTTAGGGTTGGGTCAATAAGGGTTCTACGAACCCTGCAAATGTGTTTAGCACTAAAGAGGGTTGACAGGGTTCTAAAACACAAAAATTGCTTTAGCCTCAATTCAAATTCAAGGCTTGAACCCCTGAAAAGGGCTAACTAACCCTTAGCCCCAACATTATCTAAACCTTAAAAATGGACTCAATGTGAAGCTGTTATGAGGGTAAACCCCATTAAATTGTCGAGCTAGAATCTAAACACCAGACCCAATAACTTCTAGACCCTGTGTGAGGTACTGGACTTAGGGACTAGAAGTTAAGGTGTCTAAAGACTGGAAGTCATGGGTCTAAAGACTGGAAGTCATGGGTCTAAAGACTGGAAGTCATGGGGTCTAAAGACTGGAAGTCATGGGGTCTAAAGACTGGAAGTCATCTGGTTTAGACCCCATGTCAGGATTAGACCCCAGGTGACTAAAGTAGCCCCTATGTTACATGCAGACCTTGACAGAATGATGTACCCCTAATAAGACTAGACCCTGTGATAGATTTGGGCTCAGTGACTAAAGCAGCCCCTACATGACAGAACCCTAATAAAGGTTGAACCCTGTCTAAAGTTTAGACCCTGCTAAGGGCAATTCATATCACAGACCCTGGCCATACAAGACCCGGTCTACCTTGGGTGGAGATAAGGGAGGAGGGCTGATGGTCTGCAGCTTGGGCGCAGGCACCCCCCAGGGGTCTACAGGTTGCTGCACACATACACATGGTCTACATAGTCTATGGTAATTAGTTATACACATGGTCTACATAGTGTATGATAATTAGTTATTATGTGCCTTAAATTAATTAAGTTTATTATCATTTATCATCAATCAATTACCTTCATTACTACATTTAGTTAATAATAACTTTTATTACATACAGATGGTCTACACCACACCTGTACCACATAATATAATTATAATTAAAAGTAACATTAATTATAAATAATAAATGTCACTTTATTTAATATGTTTAATTAATTACATTTAAATAATAATAACTATTATAACATAAAAATGATCTACACCAAGCTTGTAACACATAATTAAAGTACACAATGTGTGTACACATAGCATAAAGTATACATTTATGTGATGAATGTTGATATCATCTGCACATCTGTTACTAACAACATAAAAATATGTGTTGAATGCATATGGTACACATATGTGCCATGGATGTAGCACATATTATTTATACAAACATAACATACCTACAATGTGTACCATATATTAGTACACATATACTGTGTGTACAAATGTAATGTATCCACATTGTATATATCTACAAATCGTAAAAATTATGGATTCAATGCAAAAATATTTTTCATGCGTGTTTACATATATCCATTCTATTTGCTAAATAATGGATAATCATATTCATTCGATCTATCAAGATCCATCATTCTATTTATAATGACATTTTAACAAATGTAAGAATTAATTTCAATTAAACATACTAATTTGTGAAAAATAACACTTTTGAAGAGATGGTTAAAAGTTATTTTTAGTGACATGCTTATTTTAGAATTGAAGACTCTCTAAATTCAAGGTCAATAAATCACACTTAGCATATTAAGAGAACTAGTTATAGTAGAAAATTTTATCTAGTATTTACTAGGATTTGATATTTGATTAAACTAGAAATTATTACATCTCTAAAGTTGTTCAGCTTTCCAATTAGTTATTTAGCTAATAATCCTGACTAAAATTATGATAAATTGTATATGATACATGGACATTCTTATATGTAGCTGCCTTGGGCAATAAATAGGTTTGCTTAGATTAACAAGGTTGATCATGTTTTAAATCAGTTATTAATTAATTTATTGGTGGCGTATTATTGAAGAGGTCATTGTAGAAAGACTTTAACACATAAAAATAAAACATATGACCATCACCATAGATAAATTGAAAATTGTAAGTGATATTGTTTCAATTATATGAGAAATAATAAGTGAATCAAGCCCCAGAGTTTTCTTAACCAACAATCACAAAATTACATTACAAATGATGTACAAATTTTAAAATCAACAATTTTTTCCATTGTAAAAAATGAACACACACACACCCAAAAATCAAGAAGCATCTTGAAATAAGCGATTAAGATAAGAGTATAAATTACATATTAAAACTTAAAAAAATAATAAATTGCCAAAAACACCAACAAATAAATACACAATATATTTCTGGTTAATCAGAGAACTGATCACGCGTCCATGGAAGCTCCACGATCCCAACAACCTTTAACAAATTAGAATTCACTCCTCCACTGAAATAAGCGATTGAATTAATAATAATAATAATAATAAGCTCCTTAACCCACAATGGCTCGCAATATATTTTTTATGACGAAACTTGAACGGAAGCCAAAGTTCGGAAGCTTGAAATCAAAGTTCGTTCTCACCAAAGTCCGTAAAGCTTCCTCGTTGTTTTCGTAATGTGCTTCAGGCTGTTCAATATTTTCGTACATCGCGATAATGGACGCCGGCTTGTTGGTCTCAGCATTGGAAGAAGATCCAATTTTAGCGTCTTGCTCTAACCACGCATCCACGGCATCGTATCCAGAGGTGTTGGAATAAACTGGATCCCCAACCTGGATTTTCGAACGCACTGACGAATCCGCCTGGTTTGCCTGCGGTTTTTTCAAGATGGCTGCGTATATGGGCTCTTGATTTGCGTATTGCTGAAGAGCAGAGTTGTTGTAGCTGCTGGTGATGTTTTCGGTAGGTATAGAAGGGAGGGAACGCGTGGCGAAGTCGATTTTACCTTCACCCGGTATTCCTTCGTAAACATTTTCTTTTGTGCCGTACATGATGCTGGCGTAGTCGCCCTATGGGGCGGCGGTGTAGGGAAAATTTCATATAACTGAAGAAGATAAAATCTTGCAGTGGACGTCTCTAAAAACTCGCAGACATTTTACAGCACGCGGGTTGCGACCAGCAAAATTGGCGCAGTACCGTAGAACACGTGGGTTGCAACCAGTAATAAAGTTGCGCGGTACGGTAGAACACGCTGGTTGCAACCAGAAATAAAATTGCACGGTACGGTAGAACACGTTGGTTGCAACCAGTAATAAAGTTGCGCGGTACGGTAGAACACGTTGGTTGCAACCAGTAATAAAGTTGCGCGGTACGGTAGAACACGCGGGTTGCAACCATGAAAAGTTGCGCGGTACGGTAGAACACGCGGGTTGCAACCAGTAATAAAGTTACACGGTACGGTAGAACACGTTGGTTGCAACCAGTAATAAAGTTACACGGTACGGTAGAACACGTTGGTTGCAACCAGTAATAAATTTACACGGTACGGTAGAACACGTGGGTTGCAACCAGAAATAAAATTGCACGGTACGGTAAAACACGTGGGTTGCAACCATGAAAAGTTGCGCGGTACGGTAGAACACGCAGGTTGCAACCAGTAATAAAGTTGCGCGATACGGGAGAACACGTTGGTTGCAACCACGAAAAGTTTTGCGGTATTTTTCAACACACTAGTTATTCAGAGTCCATTAGTGCTTAAAATTCATTACGGTTGAGGTCTGCTACGGAATCCTGGCCTCCCCGGACAGTATTCTGATGAATTTTTAGTGAATGAGCTGCTTAGGATACCCACACACCATGCAACGAGGTTGAAACAACGTTGAATCATCGTTAATTCAACCAACGATGTTTAATTCAACGTCACATGTCTGGTTGGCAGGGCCTTATTGAATACCGGACCTTTCTATAAATACCAGACCTTCCTGAATACCCAGGTCATCTCTGAATACCCAGGGCATCTCTGAATACCCAGGGCGTCACTGAATACCCAGGGCGTCACTGAATACCCAGGGCATCTCTGAATACCCAGGGCATCTCTTAATACCCAGGGCATCTCTTAATACCCAGGGCATCTCTTAATACCAGGGCATCTCTGAATACCAGGACATCTCTTAATACCCAGGGCATCTCTTAATACCCAGGGCATCTCTGAATACCCAGGGCATCTTTGACTACTCAGGGCATCTCAGAATACCCAGGGCATCTCTGAATACCCAGGGTATCTCTGAATACCGCCCTGAATACCCAAGTCCACTGAAGGCATCACCAGCAACACAACAAAACATCAGCACGTTTTAGTCGAACGCACGTAATTCGTCTAGTCTCTAGACTAACAACGTAACTAGTTAGACACACAAATTTTTTTTGTGTGTACCGTTCACCAATATAAAAAACGGTACCATGACCTCAAGTCAAACGAAATTCACAATTTTTAGTTAAAAAGTATCAAACCAATTCCGGAAGAGCGATTATAAAAATGACTAGCAAGTTTTAAACTTCATTAAAACGAAATGTCACATATTCACAATGCAATGTTAGAAAAAGTCTAAGCGTTATTATAAATTTTGTATATTATAAACAGTGTTGTAGGATCTATTATGAAGAATCGATATTATGAAAATTTGTTGAATATTAGCACACATCACGCCTATACCTTGGGACGCACCCCGGTGCTTGTGATGACATCGCGACCGCTTAGTGAGGAGGAGGGTTGTGTGAAAGAAGGGGTGGTTGGTTGTGTGAGGGAAGGGGGTTGTGTGAAAGAAGGGGGTTGTGTGAGGGAAGGGGTGGTTGGTTGTATGAGGGAAGATGTTCTAGGTTGTGCGTAAGTAGAGGTTGTGGTTCGGACAGCAGATTTAGTCGGGGATGAAATTGTAGATTGGTCACTTGTCTCCAACGAATTCGTAAAAGAAGAAAACGAAACTGATGGAGAAGTAAATGATGAAGAGAATTGTGTGGAGGGAATATTGGACGAGTCAAAAGTAGAAACGCCACGCGAATTTTGAAATTGAGCGTTTACTAAATATTTTGCTTCAGCATCGTACTTCTCTGGTGTAGGAATTGTTTCACTTGGTGAATGGAGATTTTTGAGCGTTGCGGCTTGTTCAGTTTTAAGCAAAAGAGATTTTGGCAGAAATGGAGGAGGAATCAAATTAGGGTGAGAACTGTCAGATATTTCAGATTTAGAGTTGGAATCATTGTCGTATTTTGATTTACAAATGTTCGATTTGGAGTTAATGATGTTCGACGAGTTAAAGACGTTCGATTTCGAATCAAAAACATTGGATTTCGAATCAAAGACATTGTGTTTCGAGTCAAAAACATTGGATTTCGAGTCAGAAACTTCGGATTTCGAATCAAAGACATTGGATTTCGAATCAAAGACATTGGATTTCGAGTCAAAAACATTGGATTTCGAATCAAAGACGTCCGATTTTGAGTTAAAGACATTGGATTTCGAGTCAAAGACATTCGATTTGGAATCAAAGACATTTGCTTTAGCGTCAAAGATGTTCGATTTTATATGGAAAGCACTGGGTTCGGTTTCTTCATCAGCTTCGAATAGAAGGTCGCACAAGAAAGGATTTGCCAATGAAAATCTAGGATTTGAAAGCAATTCGTTACTAGCAGACGTTGATGATATCAAAGTCATAGGTCGAGAATTAGTTGACGGTTTAACGCGATTTCGGCGCGCGATTACACCAGATTGTGAATTTGCAGAAAGGCTTTGCAACTTTTGGGCATCTGAAGCTTCGGGAAAATGCCTACAGGACTCTAGTTCAGATTTAGCAATTTCACACGTATCAATAAAGTCGGTAGTTGCAGAGACCATAGAAATATCATTGAAACTATTCAAAGTATCAGAGAAATGGGGTTTGGTTGAGGGAACTTTTGTCTTGGCTGGATGTGGGAAAGGGCGGGACAGGTTGGAGATGTAGAAAGATGTTTCACGCTCCTGAAGAACATTACATTCAACTGAATATCACGTTTCATTGTTCACAGGTAGTTAAATAGATAATTTTTTGGCAGAAAGAAACGTTGCGATTGTCGTAGACTTAATCAGAGTCTGTATAGTCCCTAAAATAAAACAGAAATTCAATTGATTTCAGACCCAAGTCATAAACTGAAATTTTCGACGATCACTCTACTATCAACCTAAGAAATTCAAAATATTTTCTTCAATTTCTAAAGACAGCTATAAGAGAATCTAGTAGAAAATGATAAAGGAAGCTTTGAGAGAAGCTCTAAAAAAAGATAACAAATGCTACACTGAAATAACCTGTATTGTATAATATATAACCATCACTGTAATCGTGAGTTATATTTCTCATATAATAGACACGTCTCCAGCCCATCAAAATTTCACTTCCAGATCTAAAAGAAAATGACATCCCGTTATTAACTCTAAAAAATAATATTTTTCACAGATGCACGAGTGGATTTATTTGGGATACGTTAGTACAGAACAATTAACACTTATTGGGTTCATTGATACTTCGGGCTAAGGAGGAGTGTCTGGAAGAGATATACTGTACATTTACTGGAAACTGTGGTCATGAATGGATGATTTAAACAGGATAATGTGATATTTCGCCATCATTTCAGAAGATGTTATCAACATAATGGAACTATATCATGACGGATGGATAGTATAATGAATATGTAAATGTACTGAAAACTGCGTTCATGAATGTATGATTTAGTAGGCCGGATACAATAATGTGATGTTTTGCCATCATTTCGAAAGATGTTATCAATTTAATGCAACTATTTTATGACGGATGGATACTATAATGAATATGTAAATTTACTGGAAACTGTCTTCAGAAATGGACGATTTAGATCGGATAATGTGAAGTTTCGCCATCATTTCAGAAGATGTTATCAACATAATGGAACTCACGACGAATGGATAGTATAATATATAAGAGACAGAATATATATAACTGATATACAACTGACCGTGTCTACAGCGGGGGGCGACAGCCCCCAGGGGTCCCTGGCTGCAGAGGGTGGCGACAGCGGCGACCCAAGACCTGGTGGGGATGGTGACAGTTTTGGTCACAACCATTCCAGTTTTTTTGTCGGGGTGAGTTTGAAAAAAAAAACTACTGAAAAAAAACTACTGTCGGGGTGAGTTTGAAAAAAAAAACTACTTTGAGTTTTTTTTTGTCAGGAGGAAGAGTGAGCACAACCATTTGAGTTTTGGTCACAACCACTGGCGACTTTTGTGGCGGAGCGACAATTAGTGAAATAGTGAGCGGAATTATAATTTCCATTAGCATTTAATAAATGAATAGAAGAAAAAAATAATAGAGCCGAAGAGATAAAATAGAGCAGATTTAGAACATCAGCCATGACCCACCTAGCCCCACCATGACCCACCTAGCCCCACCACAACCCACCTAGCCCCACCACAACCCACCTAGCCCCACCATGACCCACCATAACCCACCTAACCTTACCATGACCCACCTAACCCCCCACCATGACCCACCTAGCCACACCATGACCCACCTAGCCTCACCATGACCCACTTAGCCCCACCATAACCCCACCATGACCCACCTAACCCCACCATGACCCACCTAGCCCTCCATGACCCACCTAGCCCCACCATAACCCTGCTAGCCCCACCATGACCCTCCTAGCCCCACCATGACGCACCTAGCCCCACCATGACCCTCCTAGCCCCACCATGACCCTCCTAGCCCCACCATGACATAAATAATATTAACAACCTAATCAATACATTAATGCCCTCATAAATAATATTAACAACCTAATCAATACATTAATGCCCTCATAAATAATATTAAAAACCTAATTAATACATTAATGCCCTCATAAATAATGTTAACAACCTAATTAATTAACGCCCTCATAAATAATAATAACAACCTAATTAATAACATTATCATCTCTGCACCCATCGCACTCATTACTGGCAGCAGTGATATGTAATAATAGTAACTAACAACCGAATTAATTGTATTAAAGACCTAATCATTCATATCTTAGATGTTATACTAACATTTTTTGTTACACACATCATCACATGTGGTCAACAATCACGACATTTCTAAATAACTGTCCTCATAAGAGCCCTGTAGCGTCCAGGGGCCATACTTTCAAAACTCGCTAAGTGAACGTACACTGTTAGAAAAAAACGGTGAAAAAACGGTCCCACTGGCGTTCTAGTGGCCGGTCGCCCCGTGAAAATAAACTGTTTCGCCGTTTTTATCAGATGTTTTACGGATTTCCAGTGTTGAATTAGAATAAAAACGGCGACACGGTGTTTCTTTTCACGTGCCGACCGGCCACTGAAATGCCGGTAATACCGTTAACGGTAATTTTTATAACAGTGTAAGTACTTACGCTTTATTTTCTTGTCTATGATTGGTGGATTTTGCATGAAAGACTGTCAATGATTGGCTGATGAACTTACGATCTCTTAACTTTTTTTTATATTATAGGTCCAGCTGTACATATCTGTCGCCTTTCATACGGTCGATTTTAGTTTACATTTCTAACTCATTCGTTCAATGGGACAAAAATATTGACTTTATTTTCAGGCTGTACTGTGCCCAAAGAGGTTTTTGTCACCCATCAGATTTATTTTCAATGAATGAATTCCAGCAATTTGCTATGAATGTAATCTAGTATTTTGCACTCACAATTAGTGCAATGTAGTATTTTTACAGTGAATGAATTTCAGTAATGTGCTATGAATACAATCTAGTATTTTGCACTCACAATTAGTGCAATGTAGTATTTTTTCAGTGAATGAATTTCAGTAATGTGCTATGAATACAATCTAGTATTTTGCACTCGCAGTGAATGCAATGTAGTATTTTTTCAATGAATGAATTCCAGCAATGTGCTATGAATGCAATCTAGTATTTTGCACTCGCCAGGTACTTAGTCGCTATAGGGTTAAACGTAGCTAAAGCAATAACACTGAAATTTATGAAAAACTTTAGATGGTGGAGGAAATAAAGAAACTGTTGTAAACATTAAAGAAAACTAGTCAGCAAGTAATAGTATTAGCGGAGCGCATGTTTGCAAGAAAGCTGTAAAAATATATATAGGGGATCCTGAGGCTCGCTTTATAGAAATATGTAAATAAATAAATTTGAATTCAAAGCATTTGCTTTTTGACTACAGTTTGTGCTTGAGGACCAAGTAATCACATATAAAAAAGCTTCATAGACAACATCAATTGAGTTAATAATAAATTCCTATGGCTTTGATAGTGATAACTCAGTTAAAAGAATTATAATAACAACGAAGAAATAAAAATGAACCTAGCATAGATAAAAATTTTTGTAATTGAGATTACAAGGAAGATGGCATGGAGATATCTTAAGTGCGAACAACTCCCTCCCACAACCAAGATAAAGATTAGGATAAAAGATAAAGATAAGATGAAATTATTGACACGAAAATACACACTAAAATACCAAGAAAAAACAAGATGACGGAGGGAACAAAATAACAGAAAGAACCAAGATAAGAGGAAGAATCAAGAAAACATAAATAATTAATATAACAGAAATATCCAAAATAGCAACACGAAGAAGACCCAAGATAACAGAAAGTACCAAGATAACAAAAAGAAACAAGATAAGAAGAAGGACCAAGATGGCAACAGAAAGAACCAAGATAACAACAGGAAGTACCAGCTTACAACAGAAAGTACCAAGATAACAACAGGAAGTACCACAATAACAACAGGAAGGGCCAAGATAACAACAGAAAGTACCAAGATAACACCAAAAAGTACCAAGATAACAACAAGAAGTACCACGATAACAACAGGAAGTACCAAGATAACAACAAGAAGTACCACGATAACAACAGGAAGTACCAAGATAACAACAGGAAGTACCATGATTACAACAGGAAGTACCAAGATAACAAAAGGAAGTACCAATATAACAACAGGAAGTACCACGATAACAACAGGAAGTACCAAGATAACAACACTACACAGGCTTTACACTCACATCACTGTGCCATTATCGGACCTACAAAGAGAAAAAGTGTTATGTTACGAAATGATTATTGTTATCATTCACAATCAACTTTATGTCATTATTCATCAATTGTTCTCACTAATATTATTCATGGTTAATATTCATGGTGACATAGATTATACAGGGTTATTTTTAATAATGGAATCAATTTAATACATTAGTATTCATTCAAGTATAAATATGTAACAAAAAACTTTTGATATTTTTCTTTCCATTGGTGTATAAATTATTAATTTTGAACTGATACTTGAATAAATAGTTATTTACTAAATTGGGTCCATCATTTATAATAAACCTGTATATTTATGGTGAAAATAGCAAAAAAAACTCCAAAATCTGCAACAAACATGTCGCGCCTACTATATCAATAACAACAAAACTTTGAATACTTCACACGTTGTATTGCAATATTATTTCCAGCTCTAATTTAGTGCTTTAGAAAGTACACGTTCTTTTATAGTGCAAACAACAGGCATTTCCATAATGCAGAAGTGCAGGTTAGAAACATCTTATACCAACACCTATTGTACTACATTTCAACATGTTCAGAATTTCATGCTGCTACATTAGTGCTACATGCTTGTTAACACTCGGCCATGTCCTTCCCATGCCATATAGGTTTTATTTTAATTTTTTTACCATTTATTATATTATTTATACCAAATTAATTGTATCTTTATAGAAAACGTTTCGGAGTCCAGCTCCATCGTCAGTTCATAGAATCTAGAACATACATAGAAAGTCACAAGTTAATACAAGTGACTTTCTATGTATGTTCTAGATTCTATGAACTGACGATGGAGCTGGACTCCGAAACGTTTTCTATAAAGATATGAATTTTTGTGGACTATTCTTTGCTTTTAAATTTTTAGTCAACTTGCGATTTAAGCAAATAAGTGACATTAATAAATTAATTGTATGATCGTATTTTACATTATATTTGACTACTATTGATTTCGTTTTATTTTGACTATTCATTATTGATCACACGTCACATTAACACATCGCACGAACATCACACGTCACATTAACACATCGTACGAACATCACACGTCACACTAACACATCGTACGAACATCACACGTCACATTAACACAACATCGTACGAACATCACACGTCACACTAACTCATCGTACGAACATCACACGTCACATTAACTCATCGCACGAACATCACACGTCACACTAACACATCGTACGAACATCACACGTCACACTAACACATCGCACGAACATCACACATCACATTAACACATCGTACGAACATCAGACATCACCAAATAACACACACTATATAACATCACGACGTTAAGATCCATCCAGATGAAAATATTGTGAAGGTTTAAATACACCGATAAATAAAATTAATATCCAAACAAAGGAACAATGAATTAAAATGAAATTGCAGAGAAATAGAATAAGTCTGAAGAACTTCTGCGAAAAAACAACACATTTATGTGCTTTAGTTTGCAGAAGGCAAAAATATCATCAAAAGATGAATGACATGCAATAGTTGACAGAAACAACATCATAACAGCTGATATGCAGCCAACTAATTGAATTACCAAGACGATGAACATGATTTTAATTTAAATAAAACAAAAACATGAGACGGGAGCACATGACACTCGATCGTCAAAAAAATAACATGAAAAAAACTTGCAGTAAAATCAGGAAATTCCCTATACAATTTCTGAGCTATAGGACGTATAGTATGTATAGGTATATCTGGGCTATAGGAGATATTATATATAGGTACCGGTATATCTGGGAGGGTGCTAGTACGAAAAAATTAGCTTCAAGTTATCGCGAAATTAAGATTTCATAAAGACTGAAGAGGTCTGGAGGCCTACGAACTGCTACAATCGCTTTTTAAAATAATAATAGAAATAATAATTATGCCCTAAATAATATATGCCCATTAAGCTCTTATATTATGCCCTAATTAAGGCTCACTTCTCATCCCTGCTCTCATTAAGCCCTAATTAAGGCTCACTTCTCATCCTTGCTCTCATTAAGCTCTAATTAAGGCTCACTTCTCATCCACTAACAAAATTTAGAGTCGCCCCAGCTTCTGGTAATCCAAATCAGAAGCTGCCGCAACTGTAAATTTTTACTGGGTACATAGCGGTGATCTCAGCGCTACGCTGCTGGGGGGGGGGGACAGACGTCAAATAATGCGTGCAGAAAACCATCAAAATTTAAAGCTTATTACACTGTCAGATTCCAACGTTATTTGAACATTATTTCAAAGTCAAGTTTCAATGTTATTCCAATTACAGGTTTTAACATTATTACAATGTCAGATTGTTGTTGTTAAAAATGATTAAATGATTAATCATTTTTAAATGTTATTAAAAAGATTAAATGTTCTTACAAAGTCAGATTTCAAGGAGAGGAATCTTGAGTGGGATAGATTTAGAGTTAGTGGGATAGGGTTACAGTTTTGGGATAGGGATAGAGTTATTGGGATAGCATTATCGGTACAGTATAGTTAAGCAAGATAGAGATAGTGATTTCGTCCCACTGTAGTCCTGTGAATGGTGGGGATTAGAGGATTAGCAAGGAGTCAAGTGGATAAAAGTGGATTAGTGGATAATCCACCAATGGGAATTAGTGGATTAGTGACAAGTCAAGGAGAATAGAAGTAGACTAGTAGTATATTGTTTCCCGCACAGCCAGTATCTTTAACCGCAGTCTGACTTTCATACTATGACTTTTTTCCATGCTGTAAAATATTAGTTATACATTGATTGTGTCAAATATAATGCTGTTCCTAAGCTCACCTCTAATGCCATAAGCATCTCGCTCTGCTCGGGACGCACTCGTCACAAACGTCTGTAATGCAAAACAAACTTTAAACTTCCTATAGTTTCATCTCATTCAATACATACATTATAAAGAGATACCTAATCTAGTTTCATGTCATTCAATAAATAACAAAGAAACACCATACTTTCAATAATCAATTCTGCAATACATAGGTAACAGAATGTAGAATTTCTCTAAATTTTAAATCATTTTACGATGAATAGTTGCACAATTTTTACTGAATGATGACTACAATCCAAATTGGAATATCAGTTCTAATTTTTTAGCAATAACTATAAAATAACTTTGGAATTTTGCAATAAATTTTCACCATAAAATAGGTATAAATACCTAGAAAACAGTACCTACTGTACCATCAAAACCTCAAGAAACTATCAGAGATAACTGGACACAATTGGCATAATTATTAGCACATGGCATAGCTTGGTATAGGCATTTTTTTATTTAGTTTATAGATATAATAAATATATATATGTTGAGACTAAATAAAACATCAATACAAGAGTGACTCTTAAAAATAAAGTGTATAATGGCATCTATACAGATAATGGGTTTGTATAGTAAAATCAACCTTATTGCGATTAAAGAAATACATGATATAATCTGTTTTGTTGCCAGCGAGATATTAGGTTGAATTACAATGTATGAATGAATTAAAAAAAATTACAATGTTGAATTCAGGCAAAATGTTAATTGTGCATTACTTAGACCAGCAGGCAATAGTCGACAAAATTGTCCATGCTGCCACAATGAAGCAGTTTGTATAAATCAAACAATTCAATTATATTAATAAAAAATTCAGTATGTATTAATGAAAACAATTAGAATTCGTGAAAACAATAATTTGTCTTTCAAATATTTATCTACCCAGGCAAAAATAATTGCCAGAATCTAGTTTAAATAAGAATTTTCACATGCAAACAAAATAATTCTAACCCTAAGCAAATCATTATCATAGGAGGCTTCAAATGCTGTATTTCAATGCATAAAGTTCAATTATACAATGAATATATGTATATACAAATTACTCAAGGCTACTATAAATGGTTACTACAATTTGGTATTGAGATCATATTTCAAAATTTACTACAATTAGTTATTAGTTAATTAATATTAATTAATTAATTAATCAGATATTAATCTCTTAACTGCGGAGTGGCATGCTATTAGAAATTTTAACATGCCTTTTAAATGATATATCATTGCAATATTTTCCTGATACAAAGATATATAATTTTTGTTAGTCAGTCCTAATCAAAATCTTCACTGAACACAATAATAGAGATTTCTTTCAAAAACACTCAATTATACAAAGCTTGCGTGCAGAAATGACAAAAATCAAAACATCAAATGGTGATTAAATGCTTATAATTAATGAGTAGAACTCAAAATTCAGCAAAAATATTGGTAGCAGGAATTAAAATACAAGCGTATAAAAATAATAAAAAGCAGCAAGGTTATAAATACAGAGCAATGACAGCAATAATACGAGGACAATAAAAGCATATCAAGAATAACTTACTCCAGGATATGTAGGACTTGTAGGGGAATTTATATCCTGTAGGAAAAAGATATACAATAGTGAGAGGCATGAGGCTGGTAATGTACAATAGTGAGAGGCATGAGGCTGGTAATGTACAATAGTGAGAGGCATGAGGCTGGTAATGTAAGCTTGGTACGAACAATAGTGAGAGGCCACAGGCGCTTGGTACGCACAATAGACTTTGTGTAGGGTAGGTTTTGTAGTATGAAAACAAGCTATTCTGGCTGTGAAGCAATCAAAGAATAAAAATACACCAGCATTTCTGAGCAACCCTTTGATAAAACGTGAATAAGATGCTTAACGCACTTAGATTTTTGTAAATAATTGTGAACTGGTCACCTGGCATTGTGCCCAATGTACCCTGACAATGAGAGCCCCACAAATGAACCCTGATTATTGTCAGATGAGAACCCCACACAAATGAACCCTGATTATTGTCAGATGAGAACCCCACACAAATGAACCCTGATTATCTAGAGATGAGAACCCCACACAAATGAACCCTGATTATTGAGAGATGAGAACCCCACACAAATGGAATTGGAATTAGGCTTCATATGGCTCACTAAATAATCATCTCTAATATTCATCAGGATATTATCAGTTGAAAAGGATTAGCAACAAATTCAGTTCCCATTACAAATAATTACTTAAAAATACAGAGATTACAAAACCTTTTCAAAGTGGTACTGAATATTTGAGAATCACTTCTGTATATTATACAATAAGTGAATAACTTTGATACAAATTACTACCACTGGTAGCACCATTAGTGGCAGTATGACTACATTTAATACCATATTAATCAGAATTAAAACTACCAATTTAATAAGTATTAAAACTACCAATTTAATTAGTATTAAAATTACCAATTTAATCAGTATTTGAACTACACTAATAGCTGCTAATTTGCATGTCAGCTGAAAAACTAATATTACCACTAATACCATTATATACTCTCAAAGAATAGCTGTAAAATATACCATTACTTCACATTAGCCATTATCTCTGTAATTATCAGTACCATTAATGATAGTTACGCTCTGTAATATAAAGATATTATGATTACTTTAGAGCACCACTAGCAGTGAAGTACAGGTCCACAATGATTACCATCACCATACAAGTCTGTTACCTGGTCACCATCAAGAGTGATGGTGAGTTCTTCAATGTTATTGTTGGGTCCACGCTGTGGAAATACCTTGTGTTTCAAAACTTAAATAAATAATAATTTAAATATTTGGAAATATTTGGTCAAGATTGAACAAACACTCAAAGAAATTATTGAGACTAGTCCCTAAAAAGAGATGCACATTTGGCTCTTGTAGGGTCATTCTAGCTGACCTAGTTTGGCCTGGCAAAAGGGCCTATCTTTAAGGATAAAATTTCAGTTTTTCAACTACTTTGTGTTTGATGAATTAAAAATTCAGGACTCAAGAGCCTAAGTTCATAATAAGGATAACTTGCACACTTAGAGATACCGAACAGCCTAATTATACTTCAATATAATTATATTATGAAATGATATATTATATATCATCAACTTGATAATAAATAGATAAATACTCATTAAACTTATACAATTAACCTGACTTGTCACACCTTAACTAAGCTCATGCAATTCAGGGAATTATTTTGTTACCTCAATTCATTAGTTAGTTATTATACCTATATTCAATATATTTATTATTATTATTTATTCAATGTGGAGCTTCTCCTCGAGCTATTGGGGTAACCACTTTTCTTCAATAAATAAATAAATAAATATATATTGATCAGTTTGAAGAAAAATATGTGCTTATCAGACTTAAGTTCCATGAGTAATAATACTCAAAAATAATATATATATATTATTAAATAAAAAATTATTAATAAAAAATACACTCAAAATAAAGTTACCCAGTGTTACTGCACAGTTCTTCAGTCCCGTAAAATCCTAACAGGCCAGCAAGCTTCTAACAAACTAAATCAAACACAAATTTAAAAACCATGTCCACAAAAATCTATTATTTGTTATTAATGTATTGATAGTGATTATAAATGACCAGTAATCAAGAGAACAGTTAGATCAACGGCAGCAACAGAGAAACGTCCCTCACTATAGGCTAAAAGATCATGATTAATGATGGTTATCGGAAAATATTGTAATAATGAGATAATCCACAATTGATAATAAGTGACGCCATAATCACCAGATCAGCAATACAATAATGATGCGATAATCACAAGATGAGCAAGATAATCGTCAGCAAGAGAAGATGCTAAATGTCATATTGATCTAATCCAAAAAATATCTTGAATTAATATTTTGATGAAAATTTTGCCATGCATACAGTTAAAAAATACAGTTAAATAGAGTTGAATATATTTTTACCCTCATACTGTCACACAGCATCAATTGATAATCTACCCTATATCTATATTCCCTGTGATATTGATCAATTATGTTATATTATTAATAATGGCGCCATGGGAGCGTCAAAACGGCATGAAATTAAAATATTCAGTCTGCTTGAACTGAATACAACACATACATTATATAAGACCTCCAATATACAGCACACACACAAATATAATATACAACATACCCAATATACAACAAACTATATAGGTACGGCACTCACAAAATACAACACACATAACATTCAACACAGATAACACAACATTCAACACAGATCACACAACATTCAACACACAGATCACACATCACAACATTCAACACACAGATCACACATTACACAACATTAAACATACACATCACACAACATTCAACACAACACACATGCCAAACACTCACGGGGTCGCCGGCGATGCCTGAGACGCTCTGCGCAAAACATACAACACACAACACACATCACACACAACACATCACACATCACACACCACACAACACACACCACACAACACACACCACACAACACACACCACACAACACACACAACACTCACGGGGTCGCCGGCGATGCCTGAGACGCTCTGCGCGAAACATACAACATACACCACACAACACACACAACACACCACACATCACACATCACACACCACACAACACACAACACTCACGGGGTCGCCGGCGATGCCTGAGACGCTCTGCGCGAAACGCTCCTTGGCCTTCAGTGCGCGCACGCGCTCGTTGCGCAGCCGCTCGTCGTCCTGCGCAGGAAACGCGCGCGCGTCAGGGGGAGGGGCAAGAGGGGGTATTTATAACTATACATACTTCATAATGATTTATATGGTAATATAATATAATATAATATAAGGTAATATGATATAATACTATCAGATAATTTAAACTTCATGATATAAGTATGAATGAGATTGATGCAGATGTTAAGCTATATATACAGTATACCTATTACCTACGTAACACAAACTTCCCGAGGAAGGCAATTATACAATATGTTATACCGTAGGTACCTATATTATAATAATATTATACAATAAGTAAAACATTAACCATCCGAGTAAGGCAATAACTAATAATATAAAAACATTTATAATAATATTATACAATAAATAACATTTATAATATTATACAATATGTAAATAACACATTAATCACCAGAGAAAGGCGATAACTAACAATATAATAACATTTATAATAATACTATACAGTAAATAAGACATTAACCACCTTGAGCAAGACGATAGCTATTAATATAATATTTATAATAATATTATACAATAAGTAAGACATTACCCACCTTGAGTAAGGCGACCATAGCCTTAGCCTTCTCCCTGACGTTGATGCCCTGGTCCTTGCCCTCCTCGATGTACTGGAAATCCTTCAGAGTGGAAATAGAGTGGATGTTCTCGCGACTTTGTTCTGCCACCTGCAAGCCAATCAATCAGTGATTCGTTAATCTCCTACATGCCAATCAATAATAATTCGTTGATCTCCTACATGCCAATCAATCAGTGATTCGTTGATCTCCTACATGCCAATCAATAATAATTCGTTGAGCACTCTATCAATTTAACCGGCAAGCTAATAAATAAATAATTCGTTGAGCACTCTTCCAATTTAACCTGCAAGCCAATCAATAATAATTTGTTGGACACTCTTCCAATTTAACCTGCGAGCCAATCAATAATAATTTGTTGGACACTCTTCCTATTTAACCTGTAAGCCAATAAATAAATAATTTGTTGAGCACTTTTCCTATTTAACCTGCAAGCCAATCAATAATAATTCGTTGAACACTCTACCAATTTCACTTTCACCAGCAATTCGGACGCATCAATTTTCGCATCAAAATTCAAACTCGACCCGATATTCAAGGAAAGTAACGCTAATTATCAGGGACAGCGCTTTCAAAACTCGCTAAGTATAAGTAGCGGCCCATTTGTCGTCTGCCATTGGTTGGTTTAGCTTATAAAGCTGTCACTGATTGGGTGACGGATTTACGAAGTCTTGAAATTTTTCGATAGTATGGCCTCTGTTTTTCAGATACGAATAACATTCACGCAACGGTTAAGAATCTGTAGACGTAAAGGTCAAAGTAGAGGCATATTTATTGGCTTTATACTTTCGACTTCATCAGTCAATTATATTACTATATGTTATAATAGTGTCAGCTTTGTATATGGGCATTTTGACCTGTAGCAGCTTCCTTACCTTGACGAATTTGACTATATTTTCACATCAAATTTCGAGTCTCGAACCCTAAACTCGCTGCTTCAGTCGATCTATCCAGTCGGCCACCCCGAGCTATGATCAGCCCAATAATTATGTTCATAATCCTAAGATTAAAAATATTAAAACAAACTAAACATCAAGTAAATTCACATCTTTACCGAAAACGTTTCGGAGACGAGCTCCATTATAAGTTCAAAAATCTAGAGAATGTTGCTAAAATTAGAAAAAGATGACGGAGCCGGTTTCTGAAACGTTTTCGTTCAATATATGATGAATTTACAAGGCGTTTTCTTTGCTTTCAAATTCTCGCTAAACTCGCGATATAATCAGACTTAAGATATAAGTACTTAATCATACGCTGTTCGCCGGCGTTTTAGGGCCCCTTGAAATAAATATAATACTATTGAAATAATAACTTGTCACCGTTTTTTTTAATTAACACCTGAAACTCGAAGAATTATAGTTGAATTTTATAAGACAACCGGCCACTAAAATGCCAGTCCGACCGTTTCTTCACTTTCTTCACGGTTTATGATAATATACCTATATAATATAATATAGTAATAATACATATGATATAATATAGCAATAATTAGGCCTGACCTTCTCACTGCCGGTCTTGATGAGATATTCCAGCAGCACGAGGGCTTTGTAAACATGCCGCCAGTTCTTGCCATGATCGTTGAGTCTCTTCCAGACCATCTGCATGATCTCTGAGAACGCCACCACATTGTACGTCAGATCTGCGATCTCTGACATGATGGTAGAGGATGGGCCCCACGGGTCATTACTGGTCGCCTCCCGCACTTTCACCTGCATCAACAGAAATTTTTTTAAGATGAATGGCAATACAGTCAAAATTTGCATTAGTACCTGTAGCAGCCTATTTAGACATGAAAGCCCAAGCTCACGTAGCGGCCTCAGTACAAGTAGCTGCTTAGGTGCACGTAACCTCTTAAGTATACGTAGATGCGTCAGAATACTTACGTAGAGGCGTAAGTACACGTTGTGGCCAAAGTACACGTAACGGCCAAAGTACACGTAGCGGCCAAAGTGCACGTAGCGGCCTAAGTACACATAGCGG
Organism: Hyalella azteca; assembly: GCF_000764305.2. NCBI lineage: Eukaryota > Metazoa > Arthropoda > Malacostraca > Amphipoda > Hyalellidae > Hyalella > Hyalella azteca. The sequence goes on from NW_025932596.1 coordinate 338,072, forward strand.
CCTAAGTACACGTAGCGGTCTAATTTCACATAGCGGCCTAAGTACACGTAGCGGCCTAATTAAGTATACACGTAGCGGCCTAAGTACACGTAGCGTCCAAGGCACACGTAGCGTCCAAAGCACACGTAGCGGCCTAAGCACAGGTGGAAGCGGCCTAAGTACACGTATAGCGGCCTAAGCACACATAGGGGCCTAAATGCACGTAGCGATCTAAATGCACGTAGCGACCTAAATGCACGTAGCGATCTAAATGCACGTAGCGACCTAAATGCACGTAGCGACCTAAATGCACGTAGCGACCTAAATGCACGTAGCGGCCTAAGTACACGTAGCGGCCTAAGTACACGTAGCGGCCTAAGTACACGTAGCGGCCTAAGTACACGTAGCGGCCTAAGTACACGTAGCGGCCTAAGTACAAGTAGCGGCCTAAGTACAAGTAGCGGACTAAGTACACGTAGCGGCCTAAGTACACGTAGCGGCCGCAATCTCGTAGAGATAAGCTCAGCTTGCAGAGCCGTCAGACTGTATATGTATATAATCTCACTATAACTTCTGATATGCAATGTTTGTTCCTTTCCGGCATCGAATAACGATATCAATAACGGATAACGACGAGCTTATTATAACTAAATAATACATAATAGGTTCGCTATAAATAATTTAATCGATCAAAGTTGGAGAAATAATAAATTAGTAGTACACCTACCTAAGCGTATTAAGGTATATGCAGCTAAATAAATAAGTATAATATGCCTAATTAAGCGTATTGAGTTTGAGAGCTAGATAAAGCTAAATCAGCTTTCAAATGACTGTCATTGTTCTTTTCAATTCATGCCAGCAATTCATGCCAGCTTTCTGTTACTTAAAATTTAACGTGAACAAAAAATGTGGCAACTAAATTTTATGAATATATTGCGGGTATTTATGCAGTATACATTGAATTTCGGGTTTACATTCTGGTACACATTGAATAGTGTCTGCATAAGTAATAAAACGTTAACACACACACGCACAACCATACATGATCCTAAATGGGCGACCACTCACACAGCACAAACACCTATAGAAGTGTCAGTAATACACACCAGATACACGCACTACACGATACACGCACTACACATCAGGTATACATGGAGGCTCAATGTCCAAAATAATACACGTAACATTGATACGCCTTTCGCCGGTTATACATTCTTATGTGACTCATCCTGAGGTCCTAATGCCTCAGAGTGAGTCACATATAAACAAAAGTGCATCTTTATTTGTATAAATTCTCACTTATTTGTATGTGTGTACAAACCTGTGCATCTGTGTAGTTGTGTGCGATGTTCTTGATGTTGCGCCGTAGTCCCGACACGTTCACAGGTAACGCCATGATGATGAAGGGTTACTTGCTTACAATTCCGTCCTCCTAACCCTTTACAGGCTTATTATCTTCTCGTATTTTCTTCTTTCTCTTCTTCTACCACTCCTTCCTTCTTTTTCGTCCTTCTCTGGTTCCTTCAACTCCGTTCGTCCCCGCGTTCACTGCGTTTAACGTGTTCTCTTCCTATCCGTTTATCTCTATTTCGTTTCTCTTTCTTCCTAAATAGTCACTTTTTTAAATTTTGTCACTATTATCAAGTTTCAAATCTAACCAACTCACATTCCTTATAATTTAACTGTCACTTTTTTCAAAAAAATCAACAAAGTAATTTTTGAATTTTTCACCAAATCCTGTCACTCAGTTACTACTAGACGTAGGGTTTACTACGTATGAACAATTTTCCTACGTTCAGTAAACACAGAAGAAAATGAGTATCAACACAAGCGCTCAAACTATTCCTGTATATACACACACAAAAATAAACAACAAGTCTTTTGTGTTCAAAATTAATACACGCTAACTTAATGCAAAAAGTTTACACAAGCAGTCACCCGATCATGACGCATAAGATTGATCTTCGGGATAAATTATATAATTTAAATAAGATTATTTTGACAGGAGTGGTAAATTCAGCCGGAAGTGAAGAAATGAATAATCTTAGTCTGTCAGGAGAAAGTTGATCAAAATTCGACAAGAATAGGACTTGTTAAGAAGACACGGGAGAATTCACACATACATACATTGCTGGACATATTTGCATACATTGAATGATATTGAAATTCATTGATTGTCTAATGAGAGTGATACCTTAAAAGCTGAAGCGCTATCAAGTCATTATACAATTGTTATTATTGAGATTAAAAATATTGAGAGAAGGTATCTTACATCGTTACTCAAGCAGCTGTAATAAGCTGAATATTACTCATTAAACTGAACATGTATCTAATACAAAGAGATTTTTGAAAGACAACAGTAAACAAATCAACATGGACTCGGCTAGGGACTAGAGCTGATCGAGTTGAACGTGCTTAGGAATAGATTACCGTCTAAATGTTTCATTTCAGATGCATACTTCTGATTTTTAACGGGGCGTTAAAGAAACCTCGAAAAGATAAAGGGCGTTTAGAAGAAACCTCGAAAAGATAAAGGGCGTTTAGAAGAAACCTCGAAACGATAAAGGGCGTTTAGAAGAAACCTCGAAACGATAAAGGGCGTTTAGAAGAAACCTCACAAATAGGGCCATAAGTAATAGACAAATAGGGCCATAAGTAATAGACAAATAGGGCCATAAGTAATAGAGGAATTGCCATCAATACATCAATTGCCAAGTACAATCAGTAAGGTGGAACTGCCTATGAGCTGTCAACAACTGGAAGTGGCCAAGCCAGCAGAGGCTTAGCAAGGCACCTCTACGGCTTCAGCACATGCACGTTGCACGTGGCAGCAAGGAAACTTAGAAACAAGCTTATGTCCTGGAATAACTCAGCTGATTCAAGATTATGTTTAATGAAGAAGGAATGGAAGAATGCCACTAATATTACAATCAGGGTGCATACTGGTATTTAGAAAAATAATTCCATGACTTTTCCATGTCCTGGTTCTAGTTATCTTTGAACATTAACTGAAAAGAGAGTAGTTGGCACAGCAGAACTAAACTTTGCCAAAACATGTACAAGATGTGTATCAAACCTACCCATCCACTTGTATTTTTATTTGATATCACAAATTTATTATGAATCCATTTTTCTCCGCTGGTTCCAAATGGAACCGCTTGGCATTAATGGTTAACACACGCAGCACAGAAAAAAACTTCCTTTTTTCTTCATTTATTTGCAAATTCCATGACTTTCCATAACCTGAAATGAAATCCCATGACTTTCCAGGCCTGGAAAATGAAAAATTGAATTCCATGACTTTCCAGGTTTTCAATGACCGGTATGTACCTTGTACAATGGATAAATGGGTACAGGAATTATAATATCAGTCCTACCCAGCATCAGTTTCATGTAGATGCTCAATAATCATTACGGATATCAATACAAAGTACGTCGAACAAAGTACGTCGGACGATTTCGAACATTTTTCATTCATAACTTCTTACCAGGAAACATTTCATAAACAAGTTTAGGCTCATTTCAAAGCTCTTTGCAAGGGCTATCACATGGTTTCTCAAAAAAAAATCCATATGCTATTCGTAAGGTGCCAGAAGCAAAAAAAGAGTGTCCCGAGTAGCCCCGTCGAACGGGGCTACTCGGGACACTTGGAATAAAACTTTATTTTAAAACATTTGAAGCATGCAGAGTGTGCTCATCCATTACTAACAGTACTCTGAAGCCCTCCTCTTTCATTGTAGATGATGTAGAGGTAGAATAAATGACATTTTATGTGATTTTTACTTGCTTTTCCTTTATTGATATGATATTACCATAAACACCATCAACTGGGGGTGACTTATGCTGCGTTTTTTATTTCGTTTTGCAAACAAAAACGGGGTTGTAAATGCCGGGTTCATAAACGCCAGGGTCGTAAACAAGGTCATAAACGCCAGAGTGACTTTGGCCATCGTTTATGACCCCGCTTTTGTTTGAAAAACAAAATAAAAAACGCGGCCAAAGTCACCCGGCGGCCGAAGTCACCTTAGTTGACCCTACCCTATTATTGATGTGATATTACTGTATTATTGAGCAATGGCAACATGCCATTGATCATTTACAACAACCTTGTCCACTGCAAGCTTCATATCAGCAGCCTTATAGCATTTTTTCTGTATTTGTAAGCTTACAGGACAGCTTGTAATTTCACACCATTTTATTTGGGTTAAGTGAATTTACTATGAAAAAAATATAACTTGGTACTCACTGCAGTGAGTGACAGAGAGCGCATTTTCACGTTGATGAAAACTTGAGGTCACGGACGGACGGACAGACAGACATGGCGAGCACAATATTGCATTTTTTCCATAAATGAGAAAATGCGCTAAGAAGATCATGAAAAACATACCTGAAACAGAAAGGAATGTTCTAGTGAAATGTACCATGTTTTGGAGAAATAAATCATAGTTTAGGTCAATTACTTTTCATTCTATGATGCCTGGTGCACAATTCTAAATATGACATTGTTTGCACAATTTTGTGATGACCGATGATGCACTAATTTTTCGATAAGTGAACATTTTTTTGCTCAGCAAGGTAAATGTAATCAATATTCTTTGTTTTTAATCAATTTTTTTCTTAACTGGAGCCTTGGCTAACTGAGGTTCTACTGTAAATGCGCTTTTTTTTCCCGAATAGCCTCGGGGGGTGTCTGGAGTAGCCCCGCCATGCGGAAATGACCGCCATTTTTTTTTTAATGAGATAGGCAAAATCTGTCAATAACGTTCTCAAGCTGACACCTGGGTGCAACTTTTATGCAAGTAAAATTTTTTAATACGGTGAATATTTTTTTTACTACAGACCTTAGCAGAAGTAACTTTACAAAATATCGTTTTTCACCATTTTTTTCAGGAATTTTTCAAAGCTAGTGAATGTAGTATTTTTGAACTTCCTTTATACTACATAGATAGGAAAAATGTTGGTGTTTACGCCACTATATTTAGTTTTGCAATATTCCAATTAGTTTTGCTACTAAAACAGTTTTACGCCGTGTCGGAGGACTGTCCCGAGTTACCCCGCCCGTCTCTAGTAGCCCCGGTTGACAGTAGTTACCATTAAAATATGTAGTTATTTTACTTTAAATCAAGGTTCTTTTCATTTGATTTTCAGCTGCACTAAGGGCAACTGCTTACTCTCTACCTACCGTACTCCTGATATTTTGAGAAGAAAACTTCTGCACAATATGCCAAAAGTAATCTTCCACTCCAATGTGTATCTGTACTGGTTCACTGGTTCCAGCCAAAGTAAATTATTTCACATATACTTATATATATATACCTACAGGATAGTAGGATTTGGCTTAATCAAGGCACATCTTGACAAGAAAAGGGGCTGCACTATCAAAACTTGCTTGGTTTTTTTTTCAACACCTATCAATTGATATTTCATTTTAGATAGTGATGACATTTTTATAGAATTAGTATCCACTATTATGATTATTATCTAATGTGCCACTAAGATAATAGGTTGGTATTAGAGTGGCATCATCAGACAAGATTAGCAACACTGCATCACTCTCTCAAACCAAACCTTGACTGATAGTTAAATCAATTAAACCTGAAATAGAAGTAGTACTAGATCCAATTTCAAGATGATAATGGAGTGTAAAATAATAACCCATAAATATATAACAGAATAACTTATGGGTTTGCCACATAAGACCACATGTCTTATGGCCTAAGACATGCCAGCCTGCAACATCCTCCAATATCCGGTTCTACTGTTTCAACCTGGAATGCTGGGCAAAATTTTAAAAACTATCATTTCACAAGTTCTTTTCAGAAATTTCAGGCAAATATATGCAGTCACTATTTTTGTGCAGGTGGCTACTGCCTGATTGTCTAAAATGGCTCTAGTACACCCCAGGGTTAAAATTTTCTTACTGATGTGCCATAAAAGGATAAATTTTCAATATATTTTGAATCTTGCAGCTTTATCATGCACTTTTGTTAAGAAATACATAAGAGGGATTTTTTAATCCACCAAGTTTTTAGTCTAGGATAAGAGTAGGTTATTGTAATTTTGTAAACATTATTGTAGTCTACAATAATGTTTGTGAAGGATGGAAGGCTTGGAGAACCTCTTGGCATCAATTTAATTAAAATTAGTTAGCCCTTATTTCATTAGCTGAGATTTAATTTAGTAATAAATATTTATTTAGCAGTATTTTCACTTTAATAAACAATGCAAATTTTTTCTAAAAATTAACAATTGCAAACTAGTACCTATGCAATATTGCCAATAAGGTATGTATGGTATCTTTCAAATTTTAATGTCTTTGCATTTGTTTCTGCTTTGGAATTTTTTTCAAATACTTTGCAGAATGCAGACTGCATTAAATCATGTTAAATCAATCAAATCAAGTTAATAAGCAAATTTACAAAAATTTTTTTGGTTCTGTTCCACTGGGCCAAGCATGGAATACTTGGCAAGCTGCAACTAAATTTTTTGAGCTGTGGTTTTATGGATTTGACAGCCATGATTCCATTTTTTGAGCCGTGAATTCCATATCTCGGCCATGAAAAGCCATTTACAAGCCACACACTTATCTACAAAGTCTGTGAATGTGATACCACAAATTTCTAATTTTACCCTGAAACAGTCAAACAGCAACAATAAAATTTGTCTTTACTGTAAGCTGAACATGTGCTAACAGTGTTAATGTAGTCTGACCGCTCTGACGTGACTGCAACTATGTGCGATCTGCAACAAAATGTTTAGGTTGACGTTGACTTGTTATCTTTACAATGATTATGTTCTGCAGGATATTTTGGCAGGAGCATTAAAGTAATGAGGATTGCAGAAGTTGAAAATTTCATGAAATAACACGTTTGCAAAGTGTGAAACATGATTTTTTCAATCAAACAAAAATACAGGACAGTAGAGCCGTGAGATAACTGAGATTTCATACCTACTAGCTAAAATTATATGATGCTAGAGCCATGATAGGTATTTCAGAAAAAAGTAGGACATTTCCCAACCTGCACTGGGCCACAGTGACACTATTATTAAAAATTCTCTGCCTCAACCCTCAAGTCAGTCAATCTAGAAACTGCACAATCAAATCAAGGTGCTTTAATGGACAGTGTCACAGTGTCATAAGTGTCATTCATCATAACTATACAATTACATTCAAGTATTTGCCTTCATTAACTGGCATAGGAGCTAAAAAAATGAAATTAATGAGATGTTATAGAAAAATTACTTGCAGAGATTTTAAAAATTTTACACAGTAGGCCATAGTCCTCCTGTCATTATACTATAGGGGTATAGGCTACCTAGATTATTTTTAGAGAGAGCTTTTTGGGGTATAATTCTAGTAATTTTTAAGGCAAGAGGCCCAGAACTGGCAGATGATGTACAAATGATTAAGTGAAATACACTATGAATCTAATATATAGTTCATATCAAATCTTCAAAATAGGAAAAATGGCATAGTAGGCCTAATGCCTAATGGGTATTTAGGTATTGTACCTAACTTTTTTGCTTGAACCTTTACTTTAGATTTAATCCAGCAAAAAAAAAAACAGCATAGGCATAGCTATACCTATATTAAGAGAACACAATTTGGTTTTTTCAACTGAAAGCCATCAAACTATTGAATACTTTATAGTTTATACCTACTCATCCCTATCGACATCTTGTAGTATCATGACATCAGATGATCAGTGACAGACCGTTCGGTTAGCGAAAATCTACAATAGGTTACTACACAGTACACACTCAATCCGAGTCAGAATGTTGCCGACATTATGAATGATTAATTATATTCACATAAAAAATCACAAAAAATCATTCCCAAATGACTCATAGAAATCTATTCCTACCGATAACGAACACTCTCTGCGAAATGCTGAGATTCACAATAGCCGTATCGTATCCAGTACAGTCATTGCGACCGGGAGATATCAGTGTTCAATTCGGCTAACTACTATGAGCTGTGACTGTAGGAATTTGCGGAAAACTCGAAATTATATTTATATATACATAAATTGATTTAAGACTCCCAGGGTCCCATTTTCTTCTTGAATAGTCATTTAGAAATATGAATAAGAACTATTTTTAGTACAATGATAATTTGAGATATAATTAGTTTAACGTTTCGTGATATCGGCTTTGAGTACGTGCACTTCTACCTACAAAGAAAGTGTGTCATGCTGCGTTTTATTTCTCAAAGAAAGTATATAATAATATTGATATATTGTAATAAATTTTATGCCTTGAAAATAATACTAATGTTTATCTTAACAGATAGTAAATGTTGTATATGATTCCATTATTCCAGAAGAAATTTATTCAAGATGCTTCGCTAAGGTCAGCAATTCAAGAGACATTCAATAGGATAATTATGTTGCAATTAAAGGATCACTGTGATTTATTCATCAAATTTCATAATATACAAGCGGAGGCATATGACGCAAACTATCACCGAGATCACCAAGTGCTGTACTGAAGTGCTTCTTGACTTCAATGAAGTCAGCTGACTACCTTTTTAATTTTCTTCCCGGAAGTACAGACGAAGGAAGTGACCACTCCTCAACTTAGCTTGGGTGCTGCACCCTCTCCCCCTCCCAATCCTTCCCATCCATATTATTTCTTTCTCCAAACATACATATGTAAAACAGTAAATGGTCAGGTTCATATATACAAATAAGGTAGAAATTACCATAAGATCAAATGAAAAATGTAAAATTCGTACTGAGAGAAAACGAAATCAAAATTTCTTTACTACATGCACAAATTCACTAAAATATCATAATCGAATCCATTTTTATATGTAATAAGTTGATACACGATATAGAAGCAAAAAAACGTATCAAATGAGTGTATCATTCAGCTCAGAAATCAATGAATAGAATTTTAAATGAATCGCATTCATGCCTGTTCAGCATGCAAGTAGCCGATAGCTTTAGATTGTTATACGAGTTGTAATTAAACACAGAAAGTTCCTCATCATCATAAATTGCGATGCTATTTATTAATGAATACATTTATTGTATGAATAATAAATATTCTATAACAATTAATTATTGCATTAAAATCATTTTATTATTTGATGAAATATTTTATTTTCAATGAAATATACAACGGAACGTACAACAGTTATAAACTTAGTATCAAACTGAAGTAGGAACAATTTGTTCTTTATGCAGTTTATGGAAGAATTTTTTTTTGTGAAGTTTAAAGTATTTTTTCGTGAAGTTTAAATAGATGTAATAGCGATTATATTGTTCGCATAGAGCGACTAGGTGTTTATGAAGACAATGTTAATTTGTGTATAAGGGTAACAACCCTTATAATAATTATAGCATAATAATACGAAACTATCATTGCAACAATTTTTTATGTAAAAAATATATAAATGTGCAGTGAAGATTGTGAGTCGAATTGTCATGAGTAATGTATATAACTTATATATATACGAATATAATTAAATCTGGTTTATATTTTATCATATGAAATCTAAAAAAAAAGCAATAAAATTATAATTTTATTTCCGATAATTTTACCTAAACTGAAAAATAAAAAGAATATCTTAATAGACAATATTAGTCATAACATAAAGTTCAAGCGGTTTCAATAACAAACCATATAAATATTTCAAGATGAAAAGTGCGAAATCATTCATCATCAGTTCAACACTACTCAACAGGAAGTTTAGGCTATAAATAAATACGTGAATTAAATTCTTTAAATGCGCGAATTTTTATTATAAATATATTACCGTTTTCTCCCACATTAATGATTTTTTATTATGGTTATATTAAGTACTGTTTCCTTCCCATTCACAGTTTTATCGGTGAGTCCTTTGACAATTAATATCAATATCATTAATTTATTATATTTCGGGAATATCCTAATGGGTATATTTAACTCACAACTACTACTTAGAAATGGTGTTAATAAATGGTGTTATGTAGGTACAATCAAAACCTCATGTTGCATGTTTTACGTGTACAGAGATAACTCCTGTAAGCGTCCACGTCCTGTCTGTAGAGGATGTTTTCGGAGTTTTAGATGCAAACAAGACGTTAAACGGTTGTCCACGTTAAAACCTATCTTGAACAAAGCTTCAATGACATTTAAATGTAAATTTTAATCAATATCTTAATTAATAATCTGAATTATCAATAGCGGTGTTCGTATATAAAATGGCAGAGGGAAGCCATTTAAAATAATTTGTTTAACATATGTATATGATCAAGTTTAGAACAGTTGTCTTCTATAGCGAAATGTCACTAGACCTTTGCGTTAATAAATTCAAATGAATGTATGAATCACATATTGGATGTCATTAGATTTAGAAGTCGAATAAATTTTGAATTGAGCCTCTTAATTTTTATAAGTGACTCCTCTAAATCTTAAGCAATAGTATTAATCATTTAGGTTAAGTTATTTTTACCGTGACATGACTTAGTGTTTAATAGTATCATTATAATCCTTATAATTATCAATATTATTGTTATAATTTTTATTGTTATTATAGATTTATAACCTTTATTGGCCGTCTGCGCTTTGTAAGAAGTGTTAGATCATTCAAGTCGAGATTGCTGTATGAGTATTTTACGACCTGTATGATCATTATTTTCTTGGAACATACATGCGACAACCGCGATTGCATCATATTCTAAAGATAAAGACCGGAGCGTGCGTGGACACCGTAGTCCGTCAAGCTTCATTATCTTAATATAGCGATGCCTGCTTTACTGAGGCAATTTTGGCCTGATTCTTAAGCATCCGGCCACATTGCTGCTTTTGAAATTTCCGATTTTCACAACTTATTGCTGGTTTCGAACCCATAACGCGATGCCCTAATCTAGGTGATGTCTTTAACCACTAGGCTAACCCAAGTAAAAAAGTATTTTTCTGCTATTTCGACTCTCGTTGAATATAATTACAAAATAATGGACTATTGTAGCTCCTAATGATCAATATAAGTCCACAATAAACTCGACTGATGCTAGATTATTACAAACTATAGAGCTATTGTAGCTCTCAATTATACGTACAAGCTTCCTGCAATCCCGAATGAGATAAAAAAGATTCTTATAAGCTTATGAACTAATATACAGCTCCTAATGATATAAATATGTCCTATGCAATCCCGACTGAGGCTAGAAAATAAAATCGGGAGCAAAACAACGGAGCTATTGTAGCTCTCAATTATACATACAAGCTTCCTGCAATCCCGAATGAGATAAAAAAGATTGTTATAAGATACAACTGCAATCCCGAATGAGGTATAAGATTCTTATAAGCTTATGAACTAATATACAGCTCTTAATGATGTAAATATGTCCTATGCAATCCCGACTGAGACAAGAAGATAAAATCGTGAGCAAAATAATTATATACATACTACAAGCTTCCTGCAATCCCGAATATGGTATAAGATTCTTAAAGCTTATGAACTAATATACAGCTCTTAATGATATAAATATGTCCTATGCAATCCCGACTGAGGCTAGAAGATAAAACCGTGAGCAAAACAACGGATAAGCCGCCAGACTTGGGCCCTTCATCCGTCCAAGGGAAGAGCCGCTATATAAGGCCTAGTGGTCTTGTTTCCGTCACACAAGCCTTCACAATAGACAAACACTGCAAGAAGTTGTCAACAGATTCGTAATACGACTTTTGGTTCACATTCAAAGTGAGTACATTGGTGTATTATGTAATATTATTTTCAAATTACTTTTCTATTCTCATGCCCAAAAATGATAATTTCTTGCTAATTCATTACAAGCATGTCTTGAAAATGAACATTAATTATAATTTATATTTCTATATAATTTATAGATGATTAACATTTGTTCAAGAAGAATCTTCATGCATCTAAAAACTAATCGGACAGAAAATTCTCATAAGTTGGAACTGTCATTAATAAAAACTGTCTGTAATACAAATTGTCAGTAATACGAACTGTCAGTAATACATAGTCAGTAATACATAGTCAGTAATACATAGTCAGTAATACAAAATCTTGCCATGATAATCCGTATCTAAGCCTGCCACTGTAAACGTGATACCCAGGTATATCCAATCACATGGATGATTGACAATGCTATTCCACTCTGCTTATCATTACATTCATTGATAACTGATCGTTCATATAACCGGAACATAAAATAAATAAGAGTTTATTCTTAATCTCAGTTGACATGTGATGATGCTTCACCTACGTATTTGAAAATAGTATTTCAAATTTTAATATTAATTACATTCAATAATTGATACGTTACATAAATCTGAGAGTTTGAGGGAAATTTAACCCTGAGCTGTTCCATATAATCCAAGGGTTACAAACTTATGAAACGAATACCACTGTAGGAACGGTTTTAGCTCGAGGTATGAACGAATTTCTTTTGGTTTCAGCGTGTAAAAAGTATTTTTTAACATCTCAAAAGTATTTTTAACGTCTCAAAAGTATTTTTAACGCCTCAAAAATATTTTTTAACGTCTCAAAAGTATTTTTAACGTCTCAAAAGTACTTTTTAACGTCTCAAAAGTATTTTTAACGTCTCAAAAGTATTTTTTTAACGTCTCAAAAGTATTTTTAACGTCTCAAAAGTACTTTTTAACGTCTCAAAAGTATTTTTAACGTCTCAAAAGTATTTTTTTAACGTCTCAAAAGTATTTTTAACGTCTCAAAAGTATTTTTTAACGTCTCAAAAGTATTTTTAACGTCTCAAAGGTATTTTTTGACCTCTCAAAGGTGTTTACTACCGAACTCAAGTTAAGCTGGCAAAGATTTGCCCCAGACCACTCATCAGATCTTAGCAGCCCACTATTAAATTCGAACATTAAATTTAATGCGCTAAGCTTTGACGCTATTTGATCAAATAAAATCTACTGAAATTGGAAATACGTAGTCTTAATTAGTACGAGGGTGCCTAGTAGTGAGCGGTCGCTGCACGGAACCTTTTACTGACACGCGATCTAAAAAATAATCGAGAAAACCTGAAACTAATCCCAAAAAGCTAATAATATTTACCAATCTGAAAGGCTAAAAATAATTAGATGCTAAAGAGCTATTGTAGCTCTTAATGACAATTACATCTCCACTGTTTCCTCGACAGATCTGCATTGAAACACCCTGACATTTGTTTCTCCTATTGCAGATGGCGACAAAAGCAGTTGTGGGCCTCGTGTTGCTGGCCATTGCGGTTGCCCTGGTCGCAAGCAACGGTTTAGGTTACAACCCAAGCCACTACCCCGGGCTTGTCTCCGGCTTTGGTAACAACTTTTTGAACTACCAACCTGCGGCTGGGTACGGCAACTGTAAATACTGGTGCCGTAGTCCCCACACTCGCAAGTACTACTGCTGCGACAACCTCAATGCTGGTATCTACGGAGGTGGAATTGGTGGTGGACTTGGAGGTTTCGGTGGCGGACATGGTGGATTCGGTGGCGGACATGGTGGATTAGGTGGCGGACATGGTGGATTCGGAGGCGGACATGGTGGATTAGGTGGCGGACTCGGCGGTTTCGGAGGCGGACATGGCGGATTCGGTGGTGGATATAATGGATAAAAATCTATCACATAGAAGCATTCAGTGAATATGGAGAAATTTCAACGGGATATCATGAAAAAAGCGTCTTCCTATTAGACTTTGCTACATAATTTAAAATTCACAACTAAGAGTTTCTTTTTAACAGATGGTTGTCATCATCGTCAATTATTTGTCTATATGACAAATGATTATCATTTAGATCAATGATACGAGAAACACAACGCTAACCAAAGCATAGAAATCAAAATAATTAACGATGCCCAATTTATGTATCATGCACATTAGTAAATGATTGATATGATGACCTAAATTAAATGATAATAGCCTGCAAAATTACAATAAAAGTGTGAAAGATGCTCTTCTTATTTTCCTTTATAAAAATTAGATGCGAAACACTGCATATATCGCTTCCAACACGTACTGCTGCTCTGTTCAACTTGTCCATGTCCAGAAAGTTAAACTTAATCGCAATTTTTATTTTTCGATGAAATTTCGTAATCTGAATTTTCCGTCGTGGCTCTAGGATTGCGTCTGATGTGGAAGTCCCTAGCAAGTTCTAGAACCATTTTTTCTGATGACTAGGACTGCGCGTTTATGGTCTTTGGAGTACAATTGAAGAAAGCGCTTAGATCGGTGGTGATAATTGTAAAAAAACAGACTAAAAAGGACGCAAAATGAGTAAATATGAACAACATTTTTCCATTATAAGATATATTTATATTTTTACTTAAAGCACATACATAAATGACAAAATAATATAGCTTTCAGACAAATTTCATCAGATCTTGGGCATGCTGAGAAAAATTATGCAAATAAACTTAGAAAAAAGCGATAATTTCAAGTCATTGAATATACTTCAATTTAATAATTTTATATGAATGACAAAAAAAAATAATATTTACTCATAATTAATACATTATATAACAAACATAACATACTTAAAACAGAGTACTTAAATTATAATTTTTAACGTCCTAAATTTTCTGTGCACAAATAAAATAATGAAACGGAGCTAATTAATTTATACATAGTATACATACACCCTTATGAAGCTGATAAGCTAAACCCTTTATTGTTTTTTTTTTCAAGAAACGGTAAGGAGAATATAGCGCCTAAGGAGACACATGATCAACTCACCTCCAGAAAAGTAACATTAAGAGTCAAGTAACTCGTTACCCTACGTTACGTTACTGTGTGTACTAGTTACTTAAATGTCATACAAATAGTCGAATTAATGTTCATTATGAGTTTAAATCTCTGAAGAAAATAAAACAAATAAAACAACTTTTAAAAACCACGTTTTCTTAACGGACAAAAAAGAAAAACATTTACTCTTACATAACATTTAAGTTATGTAAAATGTTATGTAATGTTATGTAAGAGTAAATGTTTTTCTTTTTTGTCCGTTAAGAAAACGTGGTTTTTAAAAGTTGTTTTATTTCACAGTTTTTAGTTTTGTAAAAACCAGAAAAACGTGGTTTTTAAAAATATTTTCTATATTTATTTATTTTCTACTTTTTAGTTAGCAATTTTAGCAATTCAAATCAATTTCCAGGGTTGGCAAGTGTGGACGTTTGAGAAAAAACTAAATTTCAAACCGTGAATTTTTAGTGTTTTTTTATTTAATTTTTTTTAAAACAATTTTTAATTATTATTTCTGATGATCAAATCTTGAATTGTTAGGCATCATAATTATGCATGCCAAATTTCAACTTACTAGGATGTTTAGAAGTGCTCTAAATTAAGGTTTGAATTTTTGATGACAGACACACACGAAACGAAGCCAAGAAAAACGTGGTAAATAAATAGACACAACTTATCTGCATTCAGCAATGAAAACACATTTCTTGAACCACAATTCGAATAAAACCTAATAACTTTGAACGGATTCTCTGAATTTATATCGAAGTTATAAATACGTCAGCAACTCCTCCTGGTTTGCGGTATCCATTTTTGGCAGTAATGGAGAATTTTGGATAATATAATATTTTTAAAAAATGGCAACAAATCGCCAAGTGACAATCATAATGGAATGAATAACTGTCGTATTCGAGTTCATGAACAGATATTATTTATATAGATATATTATAATCAACCAGAAAAAGTAAAAAAGCAACTTGAATAGTACAATAACGAATCTAACGTCTTTGATGAAAAAAGTATTATTCAATAAGGTAGGTATAGAGGAGAATACATTTAGTAATGAAGATAATTTTCATGTCAACTTCACATCACGTCAATATCATCTATCTTTTTTGTTTAGATTCAAGCATGGAAAAAATGCGCGTAAAGAATAAATAAATAAATTTTTTTTCTGAGGTGAAAATAAATATCACTGAAATACGTAGGTACTACTTGGCTGAATATTGCATATGCAAGCAGAGAATTTACAATCTGAAAATAAAATTACAGGTTGAAGGGAAAAGAACCATAGTGAAATATTGGTGAGTGATGCAAGCCTATTTATTGGGATACTTGTAAATATGACAACAGCTTTTATAACTAAAATATGTTTACTACGGTAGGTACATTTGATTGCTATGACAAACATAACACTTCTACAGTAATGAACTCTTACAATTTGAAAAGTGAACATAGTAAAACAGAACAACAACAAGATCTTTATACGCTACTAAACGTCTTTATCACAAAAAGATAATGCTTCTTCATGCAACTTCAGTAATAAATAGCATAACATTCGACCGTTGCCAAGAGCAACGGTTAAATTGACAAATTCAACCGTTGTCAACGGTTGCCTGATTTCTGGCAAGTTTCGAGGCAAATTAGGATGCCTCTTGTTTGGCGTGATCTCCTTCTGGTGCTGCTTCAGAGACATTTGTTTCTGTACATGAATGGAGGTCAGGACCTAAACTAGACGCTCCTTCTAGTTCATCATTATTCTTATCAGCTTTTTGTTCACTAGGAGACTTGGATAGTTTCTGAACACACTTATTTTTAGCTTCAACATTTGTTGAAGCTGGAACAGTCACTCCACTAGCAAGCGCAATTCCAGAGCCACTCGAAGTAGAGGCTTGGGCAGGCATCAGACCGGCAGCATTGATGGCCCTGGTTGGTGGAGGGGGTGTGGAGTGAGTGCTGGTGTAGGTGGTGGTGTATGCATGGTGTAGAGTGGCTGCCACCAGTTCCACGTCTTTGTGGATGACTTGAGTCCAGCTCGCAACGTCTCCAACTTGTTTTAGAGCAGAACAAAAACCGTTTACCTGTAAACAGCAGTAATAATTACATTTATCCTCAATGCAAAGGCTTAAATAGTGTCACACTTGTGATCAAAAGATTTTTAAATAAAAGGTATATGGATGAAGTTTAACAATGCCATTCAACAAAAAAACATAAATAAATATAGATATTATACATCCTTTTTAATAGACTCTAACCTCTTTTTCAAAAATAAGAACAACTGTGAATTAAACTTTATCACTATAGCATTAGCTAAACCAAAATCTTATATGAAATCACCAAACAAATGCCATTTATTCACAGGAAGGACCCAACATATTTTTTTCATCTGACTATAGTGCAAAAATATGAAGAAAAAGTTATCTAACCAGAGTGATCCAATGCTGCGTCTGCTTCTGGAGCACAGCAGCACTTTGCTCCAAGCGTCGGGCCTCTCCATCAAGACGTTTTTGGTTCAGATAAGCTTGTGCTACTCTGTAGATTATAAATACTGTAAAAGTCTTGATAAAAAAAAACTATATTTATAACATAAATACAATGCACTGTGAATTATATCCAGAGTATAGAGGATAGGTAATTTGCTGTGCATTTTCTTATAATAATAATTTCTTATAATAATAAAATAGGATATAAAAGCATTAATGGAAATGGAAATTTCTGACGATTTTGATAACTTGTAGTCTTAAAATCAATAATAAAACAGAATTGGAGAACTGATGCTTCAATTAGATGTATCTTAATTAATTATTATTAACTTTGACCAAATAAAAAGTTAATTTAGATGACAGTTTGTTAGATGAGATCATTAATTCAGAATGTGCTCAGATACAAAAACATAATGATTTGAACTGGTAAAAATACAGGGATATACTGGTTTAAACAGAATAATACTTATGTACATGTTACCTATATTAAGAATAGGTAACAAAATAATTTCATCAACCTGCATCTAATGTATCAATTATGGTAGTTTCATAATTAAAATTATTAGAAACCCAATACATTTTACAATAATAAAGACAATACAAATAGTGTCAAGTTTGGATAGGCATGATATACCAGGGATCACAATAGAACTATTTACAAAAGAGCAAATCAATCAAGAGTGAATGAATGAAGACACCTAAACCATTCAGTGCAATATACATGCATAGACCACATAGACATAAAGCTGAAGTGTTGAATGTTAACCAAAACATCTTGACACTGAAGTACTTTCAATGACCTGGATGCTACAACACAACAGGCTGCATGTGAGAAAGAGGCCTAATAAAAATTCAGTTATTTTCCTCACATTAGGATGTAAATTAAACTACAGAATATGGCCATATGTACTTGGGAAAAAATTTGTATTCAATATTCTCAGCAGATAAATTTGATTACAAGTAAGTA
Organism: Hyalella azteca; assembly: GCF_000764305.2. NCBI lineage: Eukaryota > Metazoa > Arthropoda > Malacostraca > Amphipoda > Hyalellidae > Hyalella > Hyalella azteca. The sequence goes on from NW_025932596.1 coordinate 356,191, forward strand.
TCAATAATTTATTACTGAAAAAGCCATATCCTAATCCTTGAAAGATGTAACAAGATGTGACAAGAGCATGATATTTTATGAGTTTGAAATTTCCAAGTTGAAAAAAAGTGAATTTTTTAAGGTTCATTGTTAATGTTATAGGTACCTATTCAGAATACAAAACAAAACTCACCCAACATTTAGATGATCAACCAGAGCATTTGTAAGGTTGGTGCTAGCTTGTAAGGCATCTTTGCGTCTCCGTTCTGAAATGAAAAATGGTTCAAGGATATGTTGGGACACTTTTCTGTTGATAAATTCCCAAATGGTAAAGCAGAGCCCAACCATATTTGCAAGAGATCTTGCATTTTTCTAGGTAATTCTATAAGTCTATCCCTATGACTTGGTCAACCTTGTCCAAACTGGAAAATTACTCAGAGGCCACCCATGAATAAGACCAAAATCTTTTTACAGGCAGAGATTTTGTTTAATCAGACCTATTTATGACCAGGAGACAGTCAAAATTGAAAATTTCACTTGCATGACAGTTGACAAGACATAGGTACTAATTTTCATAATTTGATGGAATAGGGCTTACCCATACTATGACCAAAATATTAGAAATATCTATGGAATCAATTTTCCAGTGTTCACTAGCATATTTCATCCAATTTAGAAAATTTTATAGGTACCGTACTCCTTGTATGATTTTATCTGGCTTCATACTTTGTACAGATTTTGATTCCAGATTGCATTGCCAGACACTGCTGACAGCCAGCAGCCTGACAGGGTTCAAATATATAAAAATTAATATTTAAGGCATCCTGCAGAAATAGTGGCATTTTTCCCTAATAAGTGGTGTATTCAGTGGAATTTGAACAGGCATTTCAATTTCTTAATTATCCTGTTTTTCTCAGTCTCAGGTAAGGGAACCAGACAATCATGCTCATAGCCTTACCATAATTTCTTTGGTAAACATTAAAAAATGGCACATTTATATGAATTATATCTGTAACTTACAAAATGACCTGTGGAATTATCCCATAATTTTGGGAAAATTTAGTTAACCCCATATCTCAGAATACTGTAAAATTTGAATAGATTACCTAAAGATGAAAATAGTCTTAACTTCCTAACTAGAATATTGGCCAGAAACCACCTGTGAACCAGACAAAAAGACCCACAAATCTTGTTAATTTAATCTGTTCCTAATCCAACTATTTCCTACATCATATTACGGTTATTACCCAGGTGAGGAATACATCTATGGTCTACTCAGTGAGCCACAAATATAGCCTTCCTGCCATTCATTGAGCAGCAAGATTTCTGTCTGATGAATGATCTCCTATCTAATGCTGATCAACCGTAATTGTTAATGAGTACATAATTGTTAAAAAAATTGGTTGACCAAGCTGCAAGATTTCAAATTCATTATTAATATGGCACATTGGAGCCGCTATATTTCCGTAATAAGTACTGGTAGGACTTTTCCAATCCTGCTATCACCCTTGGAGGCTTGGACATCCTATGGCCTTTTCTCAATTTCTCTGGTAAAAAATACGAAAAAATTTCCATTTCCCTGGACACTAGTAATTTTAAAAATTGTCTGTTAACACATTGACCACTGTGCAGAGAGTGGATGAATATTGCAAGATCTTTGGCGACGCTTCAGTAGCAAAATTTACGCCTTCAGAAGATCTTGCCGACACATTTAGATTGAAATTCTTGCATTTAATATATTTGTCAGTCTCCAGCCAACTATTTAAAAAAAAGTAAGGTTTCCGATATGTTGGATAGATCAGGATGCAGTGAAGCTTGCCCGAAATTCAGTTATGATAAGTTCCCGCCAAAAAAAATGTAAACATCAAGCTTATGATTACGTAGTTGCGGTCACATTAGAGCAATCAGACTGCATTATCACATGTTCAGTTGACACTTGCTGTACAATCAGACTGTTTTTAGGGCAAAATTAGTTATTTGGGGTGACACGTGCATGCAACCTTGTAAATAGCTTTTCATTAGGGTAAACGCGGTATATTCCGTCATCGTGGGTAATTCCGTCACCTCTCTAGCTTTTCCTTTATATTTAGCTTTGTTTTAGTTCCATGCGTTTGTTGATGGTTGAAATGATGACGTCATACATTTGTGTGTCAAACTACTGCCAAAACACTAGGTCTTGGCCATCTAGTGGGAAAATATTGAGATCAAAAGAGAGACAATGCACGCTACCCAGTGACATCATCAAAAAATGTGTCAAATTTGACAGTTGACCTTGCTGTACCAAATAGTGAATAACTGTATGTATAGGAAGAATATTATGGTTTGAGACTTTTAAATACGTCTGTGAATATATTAGGAATCCTTTAAGTACCTATATAGTCAAATGGGGTAAGACAGGATCGCAGCTTTCATGGGGTAAGAAAGGACCGGCCCATGACGTGCATTCTAACTGCACTGAATTTAATTTGATGAAAGAATATGTTAGAGCAATCATTGCCTGTCATTTCAGTGTTTGTTTCAACCCTGTTCTGCAAATAATGAATTTTTGGTTAATTTTTGAAAAAAACCTATGTAAAGAAGGGTCACAAAATAGTTAACCCTATTTGGGAAATAAGCTCTGTCTGATTCCAAANACCTGGACCCTGGCCTCTCAACCTGGACCCTGGCCTCTCAACCTGGACTCGGGCCTCTCAACCTGGACTCGGGCCTCTCAGCCTTAATGCTGGCCTCTCAACCTGGACACTGGCCTCTCAACCTGGACACTGGCCTCTCTGCCTAGACATTAGCCTCACAACCATGGCCCTGGTGTCTTTGGCCCAACATCCTTGATGTTTTCTCAACATCAAGGATGTTGGGAAAACACAAATTTTCTTTGAAATTTCAATCTCAAATAAGGCATTTTTTCTAAAATACTAGAGTTTCTTGGAAGTTTCTTGGCCAAACTTCTTAAGGGGAGCATCTACCCTAAAATTGAAAATTTTCACTTTTTCAGTTTTTATACTCATTTTAAAGCTGACATTCTGCCTTATCCAATGGTACCACTGCCATATCTGTACGTCGATTTATGATTTCACGACATTTCATGAAAGGGGAGCGGGTTGGGGAGTTCTTTAAGTAATTAGATAGGAACTAATTAGCTGCTGAGCTCTTTAAATATAGTGTCTACTTGAGTTGTGCTGCAGTTATGTTTTTAGTCTCATCTTGAAGCTGACATTCTGGCCTATCCAACGGTACCATTACCATCTCTGTACGTTGATTTGTACGTTCACAACACTTCATGAAAGGGGGGCGGGGGAGAGTTCTTTCAGTAATTACATAGGAGCTAATTCGCTGCCCAGCACTACAAATACAGTGTTTCTTTGAGGTGTAGCTCAGTGTGCCTCCGGGCTTTGAAGGGAGAGGTGCGCATGTAGTCGCTCCCACCATCCTTGAGTGGAATCAAGCTCCAGAAACATTTAGTTTGGTATCTATGCTACATTGAGCACATATTGCAGTGCGCTTGGGACTTTGTTGCTCTCTCCTCAACATTCACACTTATTGTCACGGGAAACCTATCTCCTCCTAGAGTTTTGAAGCTACAACAATGAGACATATACCGTATCATTCAATTTGCAAATAAACTATCTACAAAATGTTCATCCCGGTTTTTCTAGTTTCAATATAGTTTGAATTTTATTCTGCAAAGAGGGGGGTGGCGGGGGGAAAATCAAAAAATTTCTAAACCTTTTGGAAAAATGCCCCCCACTTCCACAAAAATTGGAATTTCAAAAAAAAGGGATGAACATTTTGTAGATGAAGAACTCACGCATCGAATGATATGTGTCTCGATGTTGTAGCTTGAAAATCCTAGGACTAGATCCATTTCTACAGTACCCCTTTTATAGCCGTTTTCTAAGAATTTCACGTTTTCTTTCATTTTTTTCGAAAAATTCACACAAACAAAATGCGAGTTTTTTTCCATTTTACATGTGTACCAAGTTTCAGAGTGATCCGACTGTAAATAGCCGAGATAATTTTTAGGGTAGACGCTCCCCTTAAGCCCATTGTTGCTAGCAAAAGTAATGTACAAAATGATAATTAACTATGCCAGCTACATAATATCATCCATATTTTGCGCTCAGAAGACTAAATGGATCATACCGTCGTGTTTAATGTTAGGATCTCGTAAGACAAAGTGGACTGAAATGTTGCCTTACATTTTTCAATATACAATTTTCAATGTTCCATACTCATCTATACACTAGGTACTTAGTAACTGGAATCACTAGAAATTATAACAAAAAAAATTTATGCGCTTAAAAAAATGTGGTCATTAAAGAGTCAACAGTTTTCTCGTGACAAAAACTCCAAAGTGATTGATAAATATCAATAGAGTTGACATCCTGCAACACAAAAAAAAGTCTGAGTTGTAGCTTAGAAGCCCATTGCATAACTACACCTTGTGATAGGTTTAGGGTTTTTTATTTATTCATGGTATAGATGCTACATGCTTGTTAGAGATTTCAGTCCTGTCTTACCCCATCTGACTATACAGGATGCCAAAGTTGGCACCGTTTCACGGCCGAACGAATGATTTTGAGAAACTCGCTTGATAACAGGAAGGTGCGTCTGAACGCATTCTATTCGATGATACATTTGTTTGTTCTCTACGCCTCACACAGCCCAAGTAAAATTGAAGATAAAATAGAAGTTAAATCGAGGACGCAAATCCCGTGGATTTATAGCATTTTTAACTTAGCCTTGGGCGACCATTGTACTCTTGCGGTTGATCCTAAAATATCTATACGAAATACACGTTTTAGAGAGAAATGTATAAAGACATAAATGCAGATGTATCAGTAAACAATATTTTTTCCAAGTAACTTTTTCCTCTAACCGCAGCCATTTGGCGACCAGGGACGAATAATAAAAAAACTGAAGATGCATATAGAAGCGGAAAAATCAATTTAATGGGAAATTTTTTATACCGATCAAAAGATCTTGTTGAGATACTTCTTCTTGAGCATTTATATATTTTCATGTCATGTATGATGATCTTTTTTCAGACACACCTAAACTTTTTTTGGTTTTCAACTCTTATCTGAAAAAGTTGCCAAGACAATTGAAAAAAGCATCTAAACAAGTGTTGAAGTTTGTAATAAAACTTATAATTTTGAATTAAAACTAATCCTCCAAGTCAAACGGTTGCGCTGCCAGCACCTCTTGAGTGAGACAATGTTGAGCGTTTTTTTCAAAAATTTTTGCACTTTTAACCAGCTGGGAGAAAAAACTATATGTTCGATTTTTCCCAAAAATTTGTTTTGGATGCACCAGACTTGAAAGAATATTTTCACTCGATATAATGAAATTAATCCAACAGTCCTTCAATAATTATTAAACTTTTTGTACAATGCATTTTTTAAACTTTTTAAATATGGGTTGTACAAAAAATGTATTTGTGATAAAATGTGCACCCAGGTCCAAAAAGCTTGTTAACAAAATTTGAGGCATGGCTTTATTAGAAAGAATTTGAGAAAAAAGTAAAGTTCAGTTTTTCAGCTATAATTACCGGTATTGAAATACACAATAAAACTTTCTGGTTCAAAAATTTTAGATAGTCCCAAGCATTCTCTAGGTGCTGTGCAAATTTCATAAAAATCGGACTGTTAGTTCAAAAGATTTGAAGTTTTGAAAAAAAGCGCCGGATTTCAGCGAAAAGTTTTTTGGCCAGAATGTCAGGATCCACCTATATAGGAAAAAGTAATCTCGGCGAAAGTGACCTCCTTGGGTTTTACCTGACTTACCCTCAATGACAGCCTCACCTTCTCCACGATGGCGACCTTAAAGATTATGTTTTTATTTCAAATTTTGCGGGTTAACCCCGCGAAATTGGCTCGAATTTGGCGCACTGAATGAGTTAAAATGTTGAGCAAGAGATGAAAATCTCATCCAAAACATTCCACGCATAATTATGTTGCATAATTAATAATTTAATTTCTTTAATTATCCAAAAATTTTAACTTTTTGATGAACTATGGGATATGAAAGGACCATTTGTGGGGTAGGACAGGACCGGTTGTGGGGTAGGACAGGACCGGTTGTGGGGTAGGACAGGACCAATTGTGGGGTGAGAAAGGACCACTTGTAGAGTAAAACAGTATTAAGTCCACGAAACTGGCAAAAAAATATTGTCATTAGACAGAGCTTTCAATTTGCCTAAAATTTATTATTTGCAGCACTTTGTTGAAACAAACACTGAAATGACTGGAAATAGTTGTTCTAACAGATTCTTCCATGCAATTGAATTTAGTGCAATTAGAATGCACACCATAGGTTGGTCCTTTTTCACCCCAATCCCCTTGCCCCATTTGACCAATACAGCTTTAAAACAAGTGATTGATCTGAGCCTCAGGGCCTTCTAGAAATTGAATGCAAAAATTTGATACCAGCGAGGCGAGCATAAATATTTGAGTAAATTGATTGGAAGTTCCCATTAAATGCATGGAGTGTCAAAAAATGAATTCAATCCCAACAAATCTATTTCCATTCAAGGAAGTAGGTTGAAGTTGCTTATTGCCGAAGCAAATATTATGTTTTATTTTGAAAAATTCAATGCAAATATCTGTTTCAAATTTTACTAAAAGAACTGTGTAAGTTCCAGCAGGATTCTATTGCTGGTTGTAAGCATGTCAGGATTATTGGTAAAGAAATTATATCATTAGCATATTTAGCAGTAGACACTCCCAGTAATTCAGCACCTATATTTGAAGCATTATTACCAAAGTTCTCTGGCATTGCTAGAGGATGGGTGTCTTGCCTCCTTCAGAGGAGGTAAACATGCTTGGGACAAATTTTTTGAGATCAAACAGGCTAAGACAAGACAGGCAATGTAATATCAACTTGCTTGAAAGAAAACAATGCCAGAGCAATTGTTGATAATTGTGATATCAAAGTAATATGAGTTCCTACATTTTTTCTTTCTTGTCAACATGTTCACTAGGTATTAATCATATGCTACTAAAGCTAATGAGCTTTCTCTAGCATGCCTCATCAACATTAGTTAATAGCTTGGTCATTAAATAGAGTGGAAACTACTTTTTTTTAATAGGTTTGGCAGGGATTACAAAACAGAGTAAAAAACACAAACTTGACAGTGGGATGCTAAAATTTTTATATTTAATTTTTCTACACCAATTAATGTGGATAAAAAAAAATCACCCCTGTTATTTGCCATCAATTCACCTTGCAAGAAAGAGTCCAATCATTATACTAGAAGCATTCATGGAACAATAATCAGAATACAGAATAATATGTTTAATTTGCTACATAGACGCAGCATCTCAGGAACTGGAGGTTTGCAAAGACCCCTAGTAGGAGACTCCTACTTCCTTGCCGGATGCATAAATAACACACCTCATTTTGGAGCACCAATACATATACCTCAAATTACTCATGGTCAAGGTGATGGAGATAATTAAATTAATCAAAGGACCTATTAATAGTGAAACTGAAATCGGATCAGGATGAAGGTTCCCAAACAAAAGGGCTCACGTTATTGATAATATTTGGATTTACATGAGTATTTTCTCATTTACTAATTCTGCAGGAATCATGGAGGATTGGTTTAAGGTAATTTTGGTTTGTAAATTTTTGTCAAGAGGCTAAGGGTACTGTCAACCGGGGCTACTCGGGACGATTTCAAACGTTTTTCATTCATAACTTCTTACCATGAAACATCTCATAAACAAGTTTAAGCTCATTTCAAAGCTCTTTGCAAGGGCTATCACATGGCTTCTCCAAAAAAATTCCATATGCTGTTCGTAAGGTGCCAGAAGCAAAAAAAAAAAAAAAGAGTGTCCCGAGTAGCCCCGTCGAACAGGGCTACTTGGGACACTTGGAATAAAACTTCATTTTGAAACATTTGAAGCATGCACTCATGAGGAGAGCTAATGATTATCTAGAGCCTAGAGCACACTTTGATAGCAAATGGTATTTGCTTGGCACCTATTTGTTTCTATTTGCTAGCCACATACCATTTGCTATCAAAGTGTGCTCTAGGCCCTAGATAATCATTAGCTCTCCCAACAGCCCAGGAAATGGTAAGATGGCTACAACCCTTTGGGCATACTCCCTGCCATAAGGTAAGAGTGATGGTGCTGAGTGTAGTGAGGAGTGAGTGTGGTGTGCCTGGGTGTGGTATGTGAGTGTGTGTGACTTGGTCCACAAGCCACTCAGCATTGATCTCCATCCCTCCACTGGTGGTCAAGTTCTACCTTGCCAACAATCACTCCTTGGCTTGTACCTGAAGCCTGGGATGGTACTCATCCATTACTAACAGTACTCTGAAGTCTTCCTCTTTCATTGTAGATGATGTAGAGGTAGAATAAATGACATTTTCTGTGATTTTTAACTGGTTTTTCCTTTATTGATATGGTATTACCATATACATTAATTACCGTATTATTGATGCGATATTACTATATCCATGAACAGGCCAATGAGCATTTACAACAACCTTGCCCACTGCAAGCTTCATATCAACAGCCTTATAGCATTTTTTCTATATCTGTAAGCTTACAGAATGGCTTGTAATTTCACACCATTTTAATTGGATTAAGTGAATTTACTATAAAAAAGATCATGAAAAACATACCGTAAACTGGGGTAACTTAGACCACTTTTTTTTTTAAATGATGCCAGGGAGAACTCTGACCACCTAATGGCAGCCCTGACAGGGTTAACATAGACCGGCTTGGAAATTAAGTTAAATTACCATATATAAGACTCTGTAGAGTCTGAAACCTTAAGAAAAAACATTAATAGGTGTATCAAACATGAAATGTTATATATGGTAATTTTAAATTAATTTCCAAGCCGGTCTATGTTACCCCGTCAGGGCTGACATTAGGTGGTCTAAGTTCCCCCATTGGGGGGTGGCGCCTCCCATTTGCAAACTATGCGACTTTCCTAAAATTTGTTTGTTGCATATGTAACTAGAAGAGTTGTACTACAATGCATCAAAACCTGGAGTTATTTTGCCAAAAAATAAAAAAAATTGGAGGGGGTACTCTGACAGGATTTAAATAATAGCTTTTTTTCATGGGTCACATTTTTAATTTTTTAACCTATTTGATATGCAAACTTTTTAAATCTTTCTATTGTGTTACGTAGCCTCAGTATTAGGCCTTTAATGCCCATTGACAGAATTTTTCTATGTCAAATAGTTTTTGAGTTTTGAGGGTTTTTGCTAAAAAACTAAAAGTGGTCTAAGTTACCCCGGGAGTCTAAGTTACCCCAGTTTACGGTACCTGAAACAGAAAGGAATATTTTAGTGACAACCATCATACGTTTTGTAGAAATAAATCATAGTTTAGGTCAATTACTTTTCATTCTATGATGCGTGGTGCACAATTATATATATGACATTCTATGCACAATTTTGTGATGACCGATGATGCACTAATTTTTTGATAAGTGAAATTTTTCGCTGCGCGAGGTAAATGTAATCAATATTCTTTGTTTTTAATAAATTTTTTTCTTAACTGGATCCTTTGCTAACTGAGGTTCTACTGTAAATGCGTTTTTGGGGGGTGTCCCAAGTAGCCCCGCCATGCGGAAATGGCTGCCTTTTTTGGATTGAGGTATGAAAATTCCACAAATAAAGTTTTCATGCTGACAGTTGTCTGCCACTTTTTTCTAAGCAAATTTTTTTAAAATGGCAAATATTTTTTTTATTACAGACCTTCGCAGGAGTAACTTTTCAAAATATAGTTTTTCATCATTTTTTTCACCAATTTTTCAAAGCTAGTAAATGTAGTATTTTTGAACTTCCTTTATACTACATAGATAGGAAAAATGTTGACATTTACGCCACTATATTTAGTTTTGCAATATTCCAATTAGTTTTGCTACTAAAATAGTTTTAAGCCATGTTGGAGGACTGTCCCGAGTTACCCCGCCCGTCCTGAGTAGCCCCGGTTGATGGTAGAATAATTAGACAAGAATTACTTTCTTGTTATTTTACCTGCAACAATTTTATGAAAAATAGGCAATAGGACAAAATTGCAGCCATTCAAAGATAACACATAAAAGTTTATTGAGGAGCACACTCAGCAGATGCATTTGTTATGGATGGCCACTAAATACCCAAGAAGTATGCATAAATGGGTAGCCACTAAATATACATGTTTACTGTGTAGGGTGTTTGATTTCTCTGATCCAGTGTTGCTGATTAATGATTTTCCTGAAACAATTGCAGGAGTACCGGTATCTATGGAGAAGCATATTGTAGATAACATAAAGTAATGGAATTTTTTCAGATTCTTGAATTAGTACTTGGGTTTTTGGATGTTTCTTTGTTTAAATGACTAAAGTTCAGTATAGATTAATTATTTATCAATAAAATCTATCAAGTTCATAAATCTTGACTGCAAATGATTATTTTATAGTTTATTATTGGATTTCAACTGAACCAAGAATAATTTTCAATTGAACTCATCAGAGTATCCTTCCTAAATTTGGCATTCAACTTTTCATACTGCATGTTGAGCTACATGCCAAGAAAGATGGCAAATAATGTTGTATTTAACTGATCACAAATGAATGAAGATGACAAACAAGATGGCTCCCTTAATATTTGATGAACTCAATACAAGAGGTGTGCTAGTGAAACAAGTTAATACACAAGTTTAGCTGCAACTTCCAACTCAAAGGCAAAAAATATCCAAAATAATCAGTAAAGAATTAAGAAAGAAGCAATTACTGAGCACAAAAACTTTTCCATGGACCATTACTTCCATACATAGTTAAATCAAATTTCTTCTTGTTCAATGATGGCCCTTTCAAATTATAAGACAATTTCTCTAGCATTCTTGAAAAGGCTTGAAGTCAGCCTTATGTAAGAATGATAGCAACATTTCTCAAAATCGTTAAACATTCAAGTTATTTAGTTACTTTCAGAAAATAAAAATCTGCTTGCAATTATCTACTTTTATTGCCAAAAATTGAGATGGACACAACATTACATAAAAGGCACCAATTACAATCATGGACTTGGATCATTTATGGGGTGACATGGATCATTGTTAGCACTTACCTTTTTGCAATACAAATATTTTCATAGTTAATCAATAATATATATCTTTATTGTATTTGTAGGTTATCTCATGGACCTTCAAGAGCCATCAACACAATTTTTCTTAGGCAAGAAATTTTTGAGTATGTGATTTTATTTCTTGAATGTCAAAAGGGTCGAAGTCACCCCATTTTAGTGTACACCATCATAATGCATATAAATGTGTGTTCAATAGTATGAAAATCATGGTTAAACATTACAATAATCATAACATCCATTATAACAAATACAAATGATGTTGAACATATACCAAATCAAGGTACATCAACCAAACCTAGAGTGAAATCAGTGAGCACCAACACTTACAGTCTAGAACATAAAATTAACCTTAAAAATATTACTGGCAGCTTCTCAATCACATGGCATGAGACTAGGAAAGCAAACAAAAGAATACATTAAACACTAAACTAAAATTCTACACAAAAATTTAATGAAACAATATCTAGGGATACAGTTACAACTACAGTAGCTAGAGCCACATAGGCGGTGTTCACCACACCCAATAACAGCCATATGGGCTGTTATCATACTGCTAGAGAGCGATGATTACCTTACAACCACATCAAGAATTTATGCTCCCCCAGTTCTGAGTTGATGTGAAACTGGGATAAGGGTTAATATTTACTTGGAATATTACATGTTTAAAGTTATAAGTGCCCACAGTCTCATTCTTTTAGCAGTGTTGCAGATAATCCTTTTACAGTTAGTTTGGTGGCCCCATGTTTACTATTTGACTATCTTGCACTGAAAGTCAAGGCATGGTCTCATGAATAAACATCACCAATGAGGTAGAAGGTGTCACTGATCAAAAATTCCTCAAATCAAAAATAGTTCATAAGTCGCAGGAGGCCGAAGGTCTCAACTGGCCAGCCTTCTGAAACTGGCAAAAAAAAAAAAAGAAGCAGGAATGGACAAAGTGACAACAAAGAGAGACAAAGGTGAAAAGCAAGATAATCAGAGAAACTTGTACAAGAAGTTGTTCACACAAGATTTTGGCCACTCACACAAGAGGCAGAGAAGGAAACCTACATACATAATAACAACCCTACAACAAAGATGTGCAGTCAGGCACAAGTCTTAGATGTAAACAGCAGGTTGAGGGGAGCGTCTACCCTAAAAATCAAAATTTTTGGCTTTTCCGGTTTTTAAGCTCATCTTAAAGCTTACTTTCTGCTGCATCAAATGGTTCTAGAACCTTCTCTGTACATTGATTTATGCATTCAGGACAGATTCCAAAAGGAGGGAAGGTGGTGGGGTCCCTTCACAAAAGTCTATGGGGATAATTACCGCCAAGCCATATAAAATGGCTATTATGGGACCTGCAGCTCAGTTATCACTCAGCCATCATGCGGAAAGGTGTTGATGTAGTCGTCCTATGCACCGTTGACTGACTTCGAAGTAAGATAACGCTTACTTCCAGTATCTAAGCTACGTTACATGCCTCTACATAGCGCGTCACAGTTTTTTGCCTCTACTGAAAAGTTGGAAATCATGAAAACCTCTCTTACAGCAAACCTATCTCCTCCTAGAGTTTTTAAGCTACAACAATGAGACCTATACCATTCGATGCAACAGAAAAAGATCTACAAATCTCTGTAGGCATTTTTCTAATTTCGTTATAGTTTGGATTATATTGGTGTGGGAGGGTGAAATCGAAAAGTTCTAAAAAAATGTACAAAAAATGCCCCCACACCCACAAAATTCAGAATTTCCAAAACGCATACAGCGTTTAATAGATATGGTCTTTACGCATCAAATGATATGTGTCTCGATGTTGTACCTTGAAAATCTTAGGAGGATTTCTACGGTAACCCCTATTTTGGCTGTTTTTAAGATTTTCACATTTTCTTTCATTTTTTTCAAAAAATTCACACAAACAAAAAAGTCTTAGATTTCTGTTTTACAAATGTTATATGGTTTAAATGCACAATTAATGTGGGCATGTAGTGACCAATCCGAGCAGTGCAATTCAGCAGCTACATAAGCCTCAACTTTATACCCAACCAAAATGTTAATACAATTCTAGTAATCTGAGAAGCCTATTTAGATCCATGTAGCCCACCAAAATTACTAGTCATCAGAGACCATGAGTAGACCACAGTAGAGTAAATATCTCAACACTCCAGTCTTGAGATTTGTCATTAACTTTTTGTAAGTATTTTTTAACCCCAATTGCCTAGGGTGCACAATAAACCAACTTATACTTTTAATAACCTCCATAAAAATAATAAAAAATCTCACAGCCTGTCTGCTGTAGTACTCTTTAACCAAGATTTATTCTTGGAGTCAGATCAATAATATTTCAACAGTTTTGATCTATAATATTTAGGTAGAGCCTTAGCAAACAATGCATAAACTTTTGAGACATGTGAACTGCTGTGTGCCGGCAGTGAAGTCGGCTCCTGTCCAATACACGATAGCAGTGTAGCTATAGAGGTGAGAGGTACTCAAGCTTGCCATAGTGCTCATGCATCTCATTTCATGTACTTTAGCAACTATGACCAATGAACACCAGACAATGAGATAAAAATTTTCTATACTATGTTTCATTTATAAAATTGAAGATGCAATATATTCCATTTTGTTTTACAAATGTTCCCTTTTAGTTTTTTTAATAATCCCACATTTCTAGAACAGTGTAAATTTGACAGCTGGCTTGTTCTCAGGCACATGCACATGTGAATTACCTTAAATTTTCTCACCATCAGTAACATCATAACAATATTGTGCAGTTGCACTAGTTGTACGGGGGAATTTCTGTGCCCAAGAGCTTAAATTTGCTCATTTCATTCTCATAATTTTTTTAAATAGTTTTAAATTCACAATTATGCATTTGAAGAGTTCATTTGATTGGAAACAATCTATATTGAGACATATTAAAATAATTGCTGAGTATATAAGCAGGAAAACAGCTAAAAAAATACTTGACAGAATGTAGGGCAGAAATCATTACACCTGAGCTTGAGTGTAACACAAAAACCAAAGGTAATTAGGATTAAAATAAGTCTACTATCTCATACACGAAGAGCAGTTAGGAATGAATACTAATGGCCACAGTTAACCCATTAATGCCGAGCGATTCCATTTGGAACCAGCGTAAAAAAATGGATTCATAATAAAATTGTATGGTCAAATCAATATACTAGTGGATGCGTAGGTTTGATACATATCTTGGACGTGTTCTGGCAAAGTTTGGTTCTGCTGCGCCGACTACTCCCTGCTCAGTTATCATTAAAAGATTGTAAGTACCGGGTGTCAGACAGAAGGGCTTGACATCATTGCAGAGAAAGGTAAGTAGTTCGTTCTAAAAATATTTATTTATAAGTTAGATGCAGAATTTTATCGACAAAGAGAGTACTTTTAATGCTGTATATGGTATTACGTGATTTCATGTTTCTAAGGTCATTTAGATCATGAAATATTTTGCCTGGTTCCAAATGGAACCGCTCGGCAGTAGTGTAAGCATTCCGGTCATATCATTTTCCCAGTAGATTACTTTGTGATATAGTTACGCATTGTATTTCAAAAACTTGTTTGTATTTAGAAATTATTTACTTAGATCTTAGATCTACAGTTTTTCTGTTATTTATTAGTGAGCTATTATCTTTAGAGCTGTTAGGAGTATATATACCGAAAGTTGATATATTTGGAATTAGGTACGTACGTAGAACACTATACGATTTTTCATCCGAGTCAATTTTTTCTAGTTGTATTTTTGGCAGATCATCACATGAAATAATTAAGATTTCGAGAGAAAAATAATACGAAGATCAAATATTTGCGACTGGACCTTTCACAGAAGCAGCAACAAACGAAACATACTGATATTCAGATAACTCAGATGACGCAGCCACTAGCAATTCTGCTCGCCTATCGAGAATAGTTATTGTAGCAACAGTAATCACCGAATGTGATAACAATGACTGTCGACAGAGAAGAAAGTCAACTGTGGTCCACATGGCCACATTATACTACAACATATACGTGGCTAGCCCGTGAGATTTAGTTATAAACTTTGGGCAGCAGATAAATCAGATGATATTTTTCTGCAATTGAAGCCAATCGGCGGATCTAATAGAAAAAGAAACTTATTCAATGGGCTGGAACATGGATTGGTCCCATAAACATGATACAATTGGTCCCAAGCCAACATATTATATGTGATATCTATTCTGGTTTCATTTGGCTTCTCAAAAAACTTAAAAAAAAGAATGGCTATTGCAATAAATTTTCAAAAATATTGGTTAGGAAATGCAATAATGCAGGAGACCCTAAGTAAAACAATCAGGGTCTATAGTGCACCCTTCAACTTCGATCCTTGATGAGGTGCAATACAACAATCAACAACATTGGCCAGCAAAGAGACTTCAGAAGCACTGCAAATGCAGTGCTTTGTAAACAATGTTGACAACGCACCTACAAACCTTCGTAAAATGGGCAACCTTCCGATTCATTTTGAATGAATGAAAGCATTCTATGCTAAAAATGGAATTGTATTCTGCCATGATCGGTTTATCATCAGTATTGTCCATAATGAATATGTATACTATTACGAATTATCCATTATGAACAATCTTGCTTGATTTACTATCGGAAAAAGTGTTGTTTGAAGAAACGTTATGTTAATGCCGAGCGGTTCCATATGGAACCAAGCTATAATTTTTCACATACAACGAAAAACAAATATATGAACATGCTTTTTGCTTATTAACGTCACAAATGATAATATTCTCACAAGGAAACGAAAAAAAATTCAGAAAATAATTCTCGTCATTAATGGGTTAAGGGCAATATCCACAGGTGCTCAAGAAAAAAACAAATATTCAAGACATTCTTACTTGATTCCTAACCAAGGTTGCTTGTAATCATATTCGTTGAAACTAGAATAATCACACTCAGAGCATCAAAAACTCTCTCCAGATGAGTGGTCTTGAAAAATATGTTTAGAAAGCCTAAGAGCTGAAATTTGCTCATTTCATTCTCATACTTTTTTTAAATAGTTTCAAATTCACAATGGTGCGTTTGAAGAGTTCATTTGATTGGAAACACTATGCTCTAGCTGTTCAGATGAATGCTTCAATAGAATATGATGTCTAAATGTCCTCTTGGTGAAATATTCATTTTGACAATCAGGACATTGGAATAATTTCCCAGCTGAATGCTTAGCAAGGATATGAAGCTGAAGTTGATACTTGAATTTGCTATGGTATTCACAGTCAGGGCACTCATGATATAATGTAGATGAATGCTGAAGATTAAGATTCTGCTTTGATGAATGCTGCTTCATGTAGGGCTTAGTGCCGGATGCTTCAGAATTGTCATTACTACCATTGATCTCTTCAGCAGCTGCAGCACGTGCACACAACTCACAACTGTCAGCAGTGCCTACAACAAGCTCTGCCAGTTCTGGCACTTCAACACTTGTAACAGAATCTTTGGCAAATCTGTCAGATGAAGAGAGGTTCTTGCCACCAGCTGAATCTTTTCTAACTTTCTTAGCTGATGATAGCCTATCAACTGAAGTTATATCTCCTGCAGTACCTTTTAGTGCAGGCTTTTCTCTACCATCAGTAGCAAATTCTGAAACTCTTCCAGCTGGAGAGAGCTTACTTATGCCAGCAGCATTCCTCTTACTAGGTTTAGGTTTAGACCGCTTACTCCTGCCAACTGAAGGTGTGAGCAAATTTCTTCTGCCATTAGCATCTGCAGTAACAACTTCAGATAATAACTTTTCATCACCATCAGCAGTGTCTTCAACAACTCTCTCATTCCCAGTCAGGTCATCACTGGCCTCAACATTTTTTGAAGATCTCTTGGATGTACAGAACTTGATTTTCCTGCCATGCTGTTTCATAGAAAAATTAATTCTAACCTACTTGAAAACAAGTTATCAAATATATCATGAAAATTTAAAATCAAAATGTCTTACTAAAAAATTTTATAAAACAATGGTTTCCATGAGCTGCAAGTCAGCAAATAATAAGGGAGACAAGGTACTTCCCAGTCAAAAAATCACACAACAAAATTGTAAGCTAACCCAGAAAATCCAAAGTTAGAAAATTTTACCTCATCATCTTCAGGAAAGACTGGTTCTTCTTTAAATGAAATGTCATCCCAATCTTCCTTAAGCTCCTCCTTGATATACACTGCACATATTTCTGGCACAGGCACAGAACAGGCAGCAGTTACTGGATAAAAAGAATATATATCAATATTATATGTACTAAAGTGAGTGCAAGTTTCTATGAAATATCTATGTAATCATGTATCTTTTCATCACAAAACCTTAGCAGACATTAATTTTGACAACAAAATATCTCAAGGGACATGAAAAAATTAATGTGAAAAAGTTAATTCAAGGCCTTGATTCGAGTGAGAAATACATATCACTTTAGTTACTGCTCCATTCAAATGAATGTGACAACAGAAGATTCCATCTTACCTTCACATTTTACTTTGACAGCAACATCATGAGCTTCAGTGATACTCTGCACAGCAGTCAAGCCTTCCGTGAGAGAAGCATATGCAGGCATATAAGTGGATAACTCCATGCTCGAGGACTCTGCATATAAGGAGACTGTGAATAGGAGTCTATGCAAACCTAAATTCTTCAGGACCAGGTTGCATTAATGTCACTGGGTGCAAACATTTGAAAGTACACTGTGATGGTGCAATAATCTCACTGTGTTGAAGTATAAAATTTCATTTTTCCCCTACACTTAACAAGTAAATCAACTTTCTAATGATATATGGTAGCAACTCTACCAAAATTTCTAAGAAAATTAGAACCTTTTACTAATGCATATGCAAAATTTCCAGGCTTGTTTAGATAGCTGTTTTTAACTAGAGAGACAAGTTATTAAAAATTTATAAGAAAAACATGTTGTAGCTGGGTGGTTATTTCAGTATTTTTCATCGCAAACCAAATCTGTTATTCATTGTTCACTCAATGTATATGTTCTAATTCAATACCAAACATTTCTCTTTATTTTTTCAGGCACAGGGGAAAATTCCAATAATTATATTATTCATGCATGTGTGTGATCAGTGACATTGTAAAGTTCTAATAGAAGCAGGCAGATTGATGTCCAATGCTCTGACGACTGCAATTGCCTTGGTGAGTGCTTGTTAGAATCCATATTGTATAAAGCTTTTAAAACCAGGTATGTTAGTGTTCATTCAGCTTAATAATTGATTTACTTTATTCATGCTGAAGAGGGCCGCAGAACATTAGCTGTATTGTATCATAGTGTATTTTCTTACTTCTAGGTCATTCCTCCTAATATCATCTGGTTTTCTCCCTTAGAAGGAGTGGTTTAAATTTGTTTGTTATCAATAATGTGTGTGTTTCTTCTGTGTTTGTTTCAGACATATATCTTTGTTATTGGCTTTACCAATACATGTGTCCAGTATTGCCAGTGAAAAACAGTCTACCTTTAACATGCACCAGCATGATCATGCTTGAACTTGTGCCTATCTGCACCTGATTGTCTATCAATGTCTGCATCCATTGCCTGAATTCCAATTTACCTTGAAGTGATTGTCAACCTAATCCTGCTTGCCAAACTGCCGATACTCTGGTTCTCCCACATACTACTGTTTCCTAAGCAACGTCAATGCTCCTTAAGGGTGAGTTGCAGTGAACTGGTAATATGATGCATTAATTTCCTGTCCTACCCATTTTCATGCTTTAACTAAATTGCACCCAATTTGGCTTATGATCTTGGTAAATCTTTGGTTGCTTTTACAGTTATTGAGTGTTTCTTCGCTTATGAGTGTTTACATTGTGACATTTGCATTACAGCATTAAGTCTTGTGTTATGCTTTGTGTTCCCTTTTGCTATACTGTATGGAGTAAGTGTCCTGCTTCTTGCTGAAGCTTAATACCCGCTTGCTAAATTTAATCTCAATCTTAACTTTATTCACTTGAAGTATGAGTCCTCTTTATTTGCCATAAAAGGCAATGGACTCAAGATTTGTATTTGTTAATTCAATAGGAGGAGTCGGTGTGGGACCCAGCTGCCAAGCTGTTGTGGAGATCTGGAGTCCCTGACTGCAAGTTCGTGACCTTCCTCTCCTGAGTACCATCACTTCACTAACCTGAACTCCTTGAAGAGTGCGGTGCTCATGCTCATATATATTGTACCAAATTGTATGATACCCTAATTGGCTACATAATTGACCATTCATATCAAGCCAACTCATTAGCCGTTTCTATGCGTTTTTCATGGTCTCCTAGTTAGGGTAGATAATTGCATAGTGTTAGGAGCCTATGCATCTTGTTGACTGCATTGATTGGGACCATGACTTGAGTGGGTGCTTGAAGTAACCTGACTTCACCAGTCCAGAGCCTTACTTTGGCTAGATAATGTCCATGTGATTAAAAAATAGTTTAGTTACATTAATGTTAGGTGGTATCTAGGTGGAATTAGTTGCTCGGCTGTCCAGGTTGTGCCAGCTGTTTATTCATGCCTCTTTGAACCTTGCCGTTCCTGACGTTCTAGATTGAACTAAACCTGGATGGTTTCAGACTAGAAGTAGTTTAAGTGTTATCTTGTTTGTTTGCGTTCAAACCAAAACTATGTTCAAATACTTGAAGTCAAGTAGTCTCATACCATTATGACTCGAGCATTGTAGACTGAAAGATTCTATGTCTAAGTAGGATAGAAGCCAAGCCTTTGTGGATGTTTAGGAACCTTAATTCATGTACCCTGTGCCATTCCCAGTATCTTTTTTTGTTCACTACAAAGCATAGTGAGTATCCTGCTGTTTCCCAGTACTCAAGGTTTCTGGTTCTCTGGCGGTGCACCTTCTGGAGTCTCTTGCGGTCAGTGACATCTCGGTATTCCAGCTACTAGATTGGTGAGTACAAAGAGGTGTGTGCCTGGGGGTGTGTGCCTGTGTATGACTGCAAAGTTGGCCAGAAGTGATCTAACGAACTTGTCTTCTGGCCATGCTCCAGGAGTGATCCTGGGACCTGGTAAAGTATCCTGCAGGTGTACTGCTCTATTCTCTGGAAATCAAGCTGATACTCACTGTTTTGTTTAACCATATTTTTCTCATTGCTCGTGTCTAGCAAACCCATGTTGTGCTGCTTACCTGGCTATGATTATCAATCTGTGTGTGGTAGGCTAGGATGCGTTTTGCAAATTTTCCAGTGGTGTAACAGCTTCACAATGTTGTAATAGTAATCTCGAATTCATGTACCATAAATTCGTTACAAGGGTTTCTCCCCTAGGGTGGCTTAGGTTATATTTTGGAAAATGCACTTTGCTGCCTGCGGATGATCCTCTACTGTCTTTGTTTAGGTTCTTAGTCTTAAGTATATGGGTGTTGGTATTCACCAGTTTTTCATTGTCACAAATTCAGTCTAATCATCAGAGTGGGATAGTCTCATGGGGTAAGGGGGCTCATATCCACATAGGTTTTGTGGAACCCCAGTTGATTGAACCGCTACAATGCTTATGTTTATACTTTGCACATACATTTATTCACTTTCTTGCAATGCTTGCTTTTAATCTAAAGAATGTTAATTACACAATAGTGAGTTGTTTATATGATTTTACTTCAATTGCTTCACTATTTCAATCTTCTAATTTCAATGCTTGCTATTTTATTAGTGAATACCAAACTATTGTCCATTTATGCATTTCACCCAATAAGTTGCAGTTATTACCACAGTTACAATCAGGGTTGGCGATTTTTTTGATTTTTTTAAAAAAATCAAAAAATCAAAAATCAATGATTTTTTTTATTTTTTCATGATTTTTTTGATTAATTTGATTTTTTTGATTTTTTCAACTTTTTTGTCTTTTTGAAGTGTTTTTTTTTTATGTTGCAATTAGCCCACTAACAATAACAGTATATGGATCATAATGGATGGCTAAAAAGGGCACTTATTGCCTTCAATATTGGCCAACAGGCCAAGGTGGTGTTTACCACTTAGGGATTTTTGGGTAAACAATTATTGGTACCTACTATGTCTATTCATTAGCTTTGTAAAGTTTGTATGGAGCAAGGTAATAAGCTAAATATTGACCATTTAACTGGCTTCAATATACAAAAACACTTCAGGAATGCAGATCTTCTAAACATTGAAGAGTCACGTAACAGGTAGCTGATAGCACAGTGCACAGCAATATCAATAGATCCACTAGTTTTATGTCCTAAAAATCTATCAGACTCTACCCTCTATACACACCGACTAGTAGTGACTGTAGCTGATAGCACAGTGCACAGCAATATCAATAGATCCACTAGTTTTATGTCCTAAATACCAATTTGTCATTTATAGTACATTTATACTAAACCATGAATAACAATACCTCAATATAAATTAAAGACTGCCACTCAATATATTTAAATATATGAAAAAATCAAAAAAATCAAAAAAAATCGAAAAAATCAAAAAAATCATGATTTTTTTATAAAAAAATCAAGTGATTTAATCACATGATTTAATCATTTTGATTTAATCACTGCCAACCCTGGTTACAATAGTGTCCATTTACCTTGCTTTACTTTAATCTCTTGAATTACTCTTGTGTGTTGATCTTATCAATTATATTCTAACTGAGCTGAAACTACCGCTTGCTGCTTGATTGTTATGTCAATGATAAGGGTTTTTGGTTTTAAGTAACTGCTGTGAGTGAGGTTCTTTTATTTGATTTTACTTTTATTGATTATATGTTTTATCTTTTACAGCCCTAATACCTCACTCATGCTCCCAATGTCTGGTTACATTTCATTCAATTCGTAACTGCATCTGTAATCACTGCCCCGTACTTTAACAATACATCCATATCCAGAAGAAAACTTTCATTCACCTAAATTGTTGCCAGAGACTAAAGAACCCGACATAAGCATTCCATAGCGCTGGCAACAATGTTTCATGCCAAAAAAAATTATGTTTGAAAATAATACGTCCCTAAAGAATTTGAGTTTCTTCTACAACCAGTCTTTTTCATTCATAATATCAAGATCTTAGTTGATTTCAGGAGCCAAAATATTAATGGGCTTAAGAGGCCCATTCAGTGACGCTCCAACTCTAAACTCAGTACACTGGGCAAAAGCAGTGTAAATTTCAGTGGCAGCGTCTGGAAGCGTAGTGACATGGCTGAAGGTTACGTCGAGGTAAACATTTTCATTACTATGTATTTAAATTCTCTCTATTTCCCAAGTTTGTGCAAAATTTCTCATCTTCACTGCAGACAGCAACTTATTTTTCACTAATAGATAAACCGTTCACTGCCAACAGGAGAAATTCAGTGCACTGCAAACAGTGTCCACCGGTCTATTCTTATCATTCAGACTGTTCATGATTATTTGCAACTACGATCATTTAGTTTCTTACTCAAATATTGGCTGGCTCAAAAATACGTTCGCACATTGAAGAAAGCCATAAAACTATAGTGTAAGTCTATAAAATGATTTAATTCCATTTCTGACATCGATCTCTTCACTTATCAAATAATTTCTAAAAAAATAATCACATGGTTACTTTGGGAGGCAGCTGAGAGCTTTCTCTTCTCTTAGCTAGCCCAAGTGAACAGAACAGAGGGGGAGGAAGGAACAGAGGGGGAGGAAGGAACAGATAAACATTTCCCCAGAACAGAGGAGGAGGAAGGAACAGATAAATAAACGGAGAATTGAGGAATTCGCCTGCTGCGCTCAACCCCACAAGGCTCAACCCAATTCCCTCCCTATCTCCCAATTGTTCTGGCATTGTCCTCTCCTACCTAAATCGTTTCGAGTGTTATTATCTCAGCCGGTTATCATTGACTCAACAACGCTGCCGAGGGATGTGGTACGGTACCGCTGTACCAAATTGTCATGGCATATACTGTGCGCTATAAAAATACCATCAAAAGTTTAGCAATAAAGACATACAAAGAATTCTATCTACAAATTATATTTTACAGTCGCATTCACGGACTTTCAAAGTCCGAGCTACGCTACCAAAGCAGAACTGCGTGTATACTCATGACAACAGCAAGCATTGTGTAACTGAGAACAACGATGGAACGGATGAGTGGGGTAGGTGAGGTGTGAGGGTTGAGGAGTGATTTAGTGCTGTAGGCTGACAGCAGTGTTAGAGTGTGGTGTGTCCCCTCGTCCCCACACCTACCTACTATAATTATTCATAACTGTATAGTTATTAGCTGCAATGTATAGTGATTGGATGCACTGTATAGTTACACGCTCTTTTGTATTCTTATATAAATTTGTTGATGGACTGACTGACGGGTATCATTCATTAACAGATATTGCAACATAGCAATGTTAACTAATTTATAATTTGTAACATTGAAATATCAACGTTATTTGAATATGTACTCATGAATTCATGAACAACACCATCGTTAATATTGCTCCCAATATTTTTACTAGTTGCAAACGGATTATTTTGTTATGATTTTTTTATTTAATTAGAAGCTCTTCCAGAAACATCAATCGCAATATTAAGTGTGAGAAATTTCAAATCATAAAATATGATAAAATATGGAGAAATGTTCAGACAGTTTGCTGATTTGATTCTCACCTCAGCCTCCATAGAAATTTGATAGGTAAGGCTATCTGCATCTCCCCTACAAGTTCACCCTCAACCCATCATCAACCCATCACAATTGTTAACAAGATTGTGTTTTGGACCTCGCAGACATTGGCAGTGTGTATGGTTGGTGGGTTGGCACTTTAAATCCTGCTCCTCTCCCCTGCTTTTCACCCCAAACAAAGAATGTCACTCTACAACATTCATCCACAATTGGAAAAAGGGGATATCAGACAAACTAGTATGTCTGTTAACAAATTCTGCAGGATTATTAGGCTGCTAAAAATTGCCACTGTCTGAAGGAAGTTCAAATATTAATTTAATTTTAATTGAACTCCACTGCATGATTAAGAAAACAAAACCCGTAGAAATTTTAAAGCAGTAGGCAATAAGTGATTAACGTTAGCCAAGTGCAGATGCACAATCACAACAGCTACTAGATCAGGCATGATGTTCATGCTTATCATAGAGCTTGAGAAACAAATCTTACGTGAACGCAACCAATGCGTGAATGACTGGCTGTGCTTACCACAGGTAAAAATTCTAGTAGGCAACTTCACACTCAAACTTAAATCTACCAAGTCATGAGCATGTGGTTGCCTTTATTTACTACTGTTTGTATGGCTGCGTGATAGAACTGATATTTTTACAATTTTGAAGCAACTCTGAGTTTTCAAACTAATAATAAACTAAGTTTTGTTCTACTAAATAAATTGATTACATTTGCTCTGATGTACTTTTTCTGGCAATTTTCCCTTCCAACATGTGCTACACCTGGGTATAAAGCATAAACATACACAAAAGTATTTCATGACTTGGATCTCTGTGACAGTGTGTGATTTTGCTGATGCATCTTAGATTTTAATGAGAAACCTCAATATTTCTTCCTGAAATTTGATCAAGCAATGCTGAAAAAGTAATCATTTGTAATTTGTTACACTACATTAACTTTGCAATTTTTTATTAAATAAGAACATTGATAGTCATAGAGTTGCTGTCTGATGGAATGGATGATACATTAGTTTGCTGTCAGAGAAACTTCCTCGATTGTTTCTTCATGGCAACAGATAAGCAATGATTTGTCACTGTATGACTTTGCTCATAAGTAGTTACTAGAGAGAAATATTTTGCAGTGAAATTTTTCAAATTTTGGTTGCCTTGTTTTGAAGAAACGTAAAGTTGAAGTTTTCAGTTCCTGAACTGTTCTCATAAAGTTTGTTATTGCCATCATTATTGGCACCATAATAACTCAGTTGCCTCCATAGTTTGAATGGATTACTATGCATCAATATAGAATTGAGACTGTGATAATGGGAGCTTGTACTAAATTTACCAAAATGCACTAACCTACTTAATATTAACTTCAATCATTGGTCTTCACATCTGCTTCCTACTGAAATTCATTTGAAAAATAGTGTCAACATTTCTATTATGTAAATTACTTGCATTCATAAAATCAATAGTTGCTTCGTTACCCAATGGTCTTTGATTATTCCATGGTTAAAATAATTTTGATTATTATTGTCCTTCCTGTCAATAATCATTCAACCTCTCAAATTGTGAAAATAATAAGGATATAAAATTAGTTTTAATTGAAAAGCTAAATAATTGACAATACTCCACACAAAATTATCAACCACCAACGAGTGACTTCCAAAGCTTTGTTAAATTATGTTGAAGAGGAGCATATTGCTCCCCTTGCTTAATCTTTGATTATTAGTTTCTTACTTTTCATTCCTGGCACTTTGGTGTATTGAGCAGTAATTATTTATCAATACTCCACACAAAATCTATCATCTGCCGGCAAGTGTTTTCCAAAGCTTTGTTAAGGGGACCGGCTACCCTCCGGAAAAACTTCTAGTTATTATCCGATCATCATGAAACTTCACATACATACGTAAAATGTAAAAACAATAACATTTTGATCCTATGAATTTTTCGAAAAAATTGATAGAAAACGTGAAATTCATAGAAAACGGCTATAAAGGGGTACTTTAGAAAATCTATCTCCTCCTACAAATATCATCCTACAACATCGAGACACATATCATTCGGTTCATAAGGACCATACCTATAGATTTGATGATCATTTTCCTTATTTTCCCCTTAGTTTTTTATGCGCGTTTTATCCCATTTGACTCATTTTTCCCCCCTCCCCCCCTTCTCCCCCATATAAAAAACGAACCAGACAGAAATTCAAAAAAATGATCATCAGTTCCATAGGTATGGTCTTTACGAATCAAATGTATATGTCTCATTGCTGTAGCTTGAAAACTGTAGGAGGAGATAGGTTTGCCATGCGACCAATCAGAGGTTTACACCACGCCCAAAAAACTGCCAGGCGGCACATAAAATGACGTAAAAGAGTCATAACATAGCAAACATACCAAAGGTAAGCCTTAAAACTAAGTGAGGAAGGCATAGAGCGAGTGGCTGCACACCTCTCACCTCGCTGTCATGATCGGCACTGAAAGATCTGGCTGCAGCTAGCAGTATATCAAGTCATGCCCCGTAATTAATGCCTTAGGAATTTGTTAAGGCCACCCCCACCGCCCCCCAGTCCATGGGGAGTGGTGAACGTAAAAATGGAGGTAGAAAGATGATTCTGCCACCAATGGAATCATCAGAAAGTAAGCTTTAAGATGAGTATGAGCACCGCATAATGCCATGATTGGCCGCTTTACGTCAGATGTTCCTTTTTAGTGTGTCCACCCTTCTAATTAACCATAGGCTTTACTGAAGGGCTCTAAAAACTCCCTCCCTTCGGGGGGCTGTTACGAAATCACTTTTGACATAGAGGGATGATTCTGGTACCGTTGGATGCATCAAAAAGTAAGCTTTAAGATGAGCACAAAAACCAGAAAACACCAAAATTGAAAATTTTAGGGTAACCAGTCCCCTTAAATTACGTTGAAGAGGAGCACATTGCTCCCCTTGCTAAATCTTAGATTATTAGTTTCTTACTTTTCATTCCTGGCACTTTGGTGTATTGATCACTTTAAGTTATGCTTCCTAATAAGGTTTGCTCTTTCCATCTAATTAAGGACTTTTGTGACCATTATCATTGATGGATGTTTCCTTCCCTTGTATTTGTTTCAGATGTTTTTTTCTATCAATAAATTACTAGTTAGAGCATGCAACTTGATGCAATGTCCGAAAAGTTCAATTGCTTCTGCCTTATCATCATATTTGAAGTGTAGCATGCACCATTTAAAGTTTCAGTTAAGTTTAGTAAGAACACCACTTATCATGCTTAGAGTGATCCTTGTCTGCACCTTATTGCTTGCCCCACCTGCACCCATTGCCTGAAGCTCATTTAAACTGGAAGTAATTGTCGACCCATTCCTGCTTGCTGAGCAACGTAGCTGCTCCTTAAGGGTGAGTTGCTAAGACTTGATCAACTCAAGAATAATAGTATACCTTTCCTTTTCAATCTCATGCACTTAATTTACTGCAATAAATCTTGCTTATTACTTTGTTACCTGTTTAATGTCACCTTGTTCCTGTTTTGAGTTGCTTTATTCACTGACCTGATTGCTTTTACATTGAATTTGAATCATTACAGCTATTAGATCTCATATCTAGTGTTTTACTTGCCATACTGTACTTTCTTTTCTTGTCTTGCTGTTGCCACGTGTCTCCCGCAGGTGAGGCAAACACGTTGCCTACTTCTACTTGATAGGTTGGCAACAACCTACTTGGGGAGTGGATAATGGATGAGACTAAACTTGATCTTTTATTATGGAAAAATAGAACAGAATTTAAATTACAGTTCAAGTAAATGTCTCTTGGTTATGATATGAACACGTGTGGTGCATAAGTGACTGGAGAATGTCGGTATATACCTTACCAGCTTAGGAGCATAGGACTAAGGAGCATGGAACTAACGTGCATAGGAGCATGGAACTAACGTGCATAGGAG
Source organism: Hyalella azteca (assembly GCF_000764305.2). NCBI lineage: Eukaryota > Metazoa > Arthropoda > Malacostraca > Amphipoda > Hyalellidae > Hyalella > Hyalella azteca. Next base: position 383,755 of record NW_025932596.1, read on the forward strand.
CATGGAAGTAATGTGCATAAGAGCATGGAACTAACAAGAATTAGGAGCATGGACAAGAAGCATATGTGATCTGCCATAAAAGAAAGTAAAACTTGTTAATTTTATGCATCACAGCCCTATGACTATAAGATAAAGAATCGGATTAAATATGAACCAACATTAATTAACAAGCAGAAAAACAGTAATAATGAAGAACCTTAATAATGACTTCTTAGAGCAACTGTGTTGCTTATGGATGCAGAAAAAGTTATCAAGCAAACTTATATTGCAGCAAACAGCCTAATGAAGAGTTAATGAACACCAAAATATATAGCTTGCACTGTTAAAACACACTGAACACAATTAATAAAAAATCAAAAAAACAAAGCAAAATCACAAAAATATAAATCATTTGTACGTAATATAACATCAATTGAGCAATAAAATGAATATATGCAATAAACAATCACTCATTTCCTCTCAAGTGGTGAGTTAGCTTAACTTCCATACTGGTGCAGTTTTTAGTTATTCATTTGAGATTTTGCATTAGGATTATGTTTGGCTTGGAATTTACTTTACATTAAACATTTTACATCCTTGTCTGGACTAGAGAGAGAAAAAAAGGAAAAGTACATAATAAGTAACATAATGCAAAAACACAGCACAGACATCAAATAAACGAGCATGATATAGCCAAAGGGTTGGGATAAAAGGCAATACAGCTCGCCCTGCAACAATACTAGAAGCATTCATGGAACAAAAATCAGAATACAGAATAATATATTTAATTTGCTACATAGACACAGCATCTCAGGAACTGGAGGTTTGCAAAGACCCCTAGTAGGAGACTCCTACTTCCTTGCCGGATGCATAAATAACACACTTCATTTTGGAGCACCAATACATATACCTCAAATTACTCATGTTCAAGGTGATGGATATAATTAAATTAATCAAAGGACCTATTAATAGTGAAACTGAAATCAGATCAGGGTGAAGGTTCCCAAACCAAAGGGCTCACGTTATTGATAATATTTGGATTTACATGAGTATTGTTCTTATTCAGTAATTCTGCAGGAATCATGGAGGATTGGTTCAAGGTAATTTTGGTTAGTACTTTTTTGTCAAGAGGCTAAGGGTAGAATAATTAGACAAGAATTACCTTCTTCTTATTTTACCTGCAACAATTTTATGAGACATAGGCAATGGAACAATCTTGCAGCCATTCAAAGATAACACATAAGAGTTTATTGAGGAGCACACTCAGCAGATGCATTTGTTATGGATGGCCACTAAATACCCAAGAAGTATGCATTAATGGGTAGCCACTAAATATATATGTATACTGTATAGGGTGTTTGATTACTCTGATCCAGTGTTGCTAATTAATGATTTTCCTGAAACATCTGCGAGAGTACCGGTATCTATGGAGGAGCATATTGTAGACAACAGAAAGTATTGGAATTTTTCCAGATTCCTGAATTAGTACTTGGGTAATTTTGGATGTTTCTTTGTTCAAATGACTAAAGTTCAGTATAGATTAATTATTTATCAATAAAATCAATCAAGTTCATAAATCTTGACTGCAAATGATTATTTTATAGTTTATTATTGGATTTCAACTGAACCAAGAATAATTTTCAATTTAACTCATCAGAGTATCCTTCCTAAATTTGGCATTCAACTTTTCATACTGCATGTTGAGCTACATGCCAAGAAAGATGGCAAATAATGTTGTATTTAACTGATCACAAATGAATGAAGATGACAAACAAGATGGCTCCTTTAATATTTGATGAACTCAGTACAAGAGGTGTGCTAGTGAAACAAGTTAATACACAAGTTTAGCTGCAACTTCCAACTCAAAGGCAACAAATATCCAAAATAATCAGTAAAGAATTAAGAAAGATGCAGTTACTGAGCACAAAAACTTTTTTGTAGACCATTACTTTCATACTTATAGTTTAATCGAATTTTTTCTTGTTCAATGATGGCCCTTTCAAATTATAAGACAATTTCTCTAGCATTCTTGAAAATGTAAGAATGCCTTATGTAAGAATGATAGCAACATTTCTCAAAATCTTTAAACATTCAAGTTATTGTTATTTTTAGTAAATAAAAATCTGCTTGCAATTATCTACTTTTATTGCCAAAAATTGAGATGGATACAACATTACATAAAAGGCATCAATTACACATCATGGACTTGGAACATTGATGGGGTGACTTGGATCATTGTTAGCACTTACCTTTTTGTGATACAAATATTTTCATAGTTAATCAATAAAATATATCTTTATTGTATTTGTAGGTTATCTCATGGACCTTCAAGAGCCATCAACACAATTTTTCTTAAGGGGAGCTTCTAGGGTAAAATTTTGGATGGGAGGAAATTTGCTGCGAGCACTTTAAATAGAGTGCCTGCTTGAAGTGCACCTTAGTTACCCGCCCGGCGTCGTATGAGGAGGTGTGCATGCAGTCGCTCCCACCATCCTTGACTGGAATCAAGCTCTCAGTACCGTAAACTGGGGTAACTTAGACCACTTTTTTTTTAAATGATGCCATTTTTTTACTAGATAAGTTAAACTTAAATTGAAACATGCAAAATACAGGTCTATACTCTAGCTTCACTCACCATAAACTGCTGGCTCCTGCCTCTCATAGTTTTGATGTAATTAAAAAAAATCAATGGTCTTTTTTACCCCAGCTCTGGGGGTATCTTAGACTGTGTGGTAAACTCAATTATATTTTTTGGTAAAATAACTCCAAGTAACTCCAGGTTTCGGTGCATTGTAGTAGAACTCTTCTAGTTACATATGCAAATGAAAAACTTGAGAAAAGTTTCATAGTTTGCAAATGGGGGGTCCCGTCCCCCAGGTGGTCTAAGTTCCCCCAAACGGGGTAACTCTGACCACCTAATGGCAGCCCTGACAGGGTTAACATAGACCATCTTGGAAATTAAGTTAAAATTACCATATATAAGACTCTGTAGAGTCTGAAACCTAAAGAAAAAACATTAATAGGTGTATCAAACATGAAATGTTATATATGGTAATTTTAAATTAATTTCCAAGCCCTGTCTCTTATACACATCTAGATGTGTATAAGAGACAGCAGTGTTCTTTGGAAGGTAGGCTTCACCGTCTTTCCTCCACACATGGTGACGATAATTTCGACCGAAAAGCTCAATTTTTGTTTCGTCCGTCCAAAGAACCTTTTCCTAAAAAGCATAGTCTTTGTCCTTATGCTCCTTGACGAATTTCAGCTTGGCACCTCGATGTCGTTTCATTAGGAGTGGGGTCTTTCTTGGGGTGCGTGATTTTAATTCGTTTTTGTAAAGTTCATTGCTTATTGTTTGTTTGGTTACTTGAATTCCTGAGGCACTTAGGTGACTTTGCAACTCTCCTCGAGTAATCTGTGGATTTTCTTGGATTTTTCGTCCCAATAATCTAGCAGATCGTGCAGAAATCTTCCTAGGAGCACCTGATCGTCTACCAGCAGGATAACGATCCTAAGCATACTGCAAGATCCACAAAGAAATGGTTCGCTGATAGAAATGTACACGTTATGGAATGGCCAAGCCAGTCGCCGGACTTAAATCCGATTGAAAATTTGTGGCGGTATTTGAAGATTCAAACTAAGAAAAGGTCCCCAACAAACATTGAGAATCTTAAGGTGGTGTGCCAAGAAGAATGGTATAAAATACCAGTCAGCATCTGCAAATCATTGGTCGAGATGTATAGAAATAGACTGGTATCTGTTGAGCTGAATAAAGGGTATTCAACCAAGTATTAAATCAAAATAATGCGGATTTATTGTTTTGTACGAATACTTTTTTCACCCAAAGAAGTTAACATGTTGCATTAATTTTTGTTGCATTGAGATTTAATTTCTATTGATGCTATTTTTGAATACAATGCGCCTCTATACATAGTATAAATCACTTCTCCTGTTCAGTTTGTGTACTTACATACATTAAAATATGATTTTTCAAGTGTATGAATATTTATTTCCCCCCACTGTATCTGAAAAAAAACCTATATTCAAAAAGTTTTTGTCTTAGAAAAATTTTTTGATGGCTTTTGAAGTACCATGAGATGATGTACTAATGCAATAAAGATACGTTTTATAGATTTACTATGGTAGGTGATCATACCGGCATACTTTTGTGATCAGCATCACAAAAGTATGCACTAAAACTGGTCCAAGTTACCCGTTTTATGTACAATTATATAAACATAAGTGAAAGTAAGCAGTTACGTATAACAACAAGATGAGTCGGGAGGACAAGATGAGTCGCTTTTTACCACTGAGGAGAGCCATATTTTGCATTGAATTCAAAGTGGCTATGAATTCCTCACAGATGAAAGCTTCTACATTCACATGACATATAAATTTATGCCAGACACTACACTGGCACTCAACTTCAGGCTGAACTCATACATATCCTCTATTAATTTACCTCAATTTCAATTTGTTTAATTGGACACATCAATGAGATTACCATATGATGCAGCACAAGCTGACCATTCTTACAGTATTTTAATGAACCATACATGCCCTAAAGTGCTAATCATTTTTCACAACTTGAATATATAATAAATATTAAATGTGTAACAGGTGCTAATAATTTTTTTCAAAAATAAATTTTTACTTGGAATAAATGCAAGTGGCTAGAATAAATTTCCACTATACACATGCTATGTTTACTCATTTTAGGTAATGCATTGCAAATAGAGATACCAATATATCAATGAGTAGGTAATTAATTTACCCAAGATGCCTTAAGGCCCATTTACACTAGGGGCAATACACGAGAATCAAGTGCCTCAAAGCACATGCAGAGGCAATTTGCAGCCTCTGCATGCGCTTCTTGACCGATTGACGAGCTAGCGATTGACAGGGGCCATGCCTCATGAAACACAAGCACGGCACTTAGTAGAAAGCTATTAAAGAATTGACATCACTTGTATGCTTAAATCGCAAATTAACTAAGAATTTAAATTGAATTAAAAATTTAAATAAAATTAAAAATCTAAATTAATTAATTATAGAAATTCAATTCGTTCTTTGGTTTCAATGTATTAATTTATGATTCTAGATTCTACGAACTATGGAGCTGGTCTCCAAAACGTTTTCTATAAAGATATGAATTTTTGTGAACTATTCTTTTATTTAAATTCTTAGTTAGTAGATAGATGTCTGTGGTCTAGTAAGGTTGATTGTGTACGCTGGTCCGGCACTCCAAATGTCGACTAACACCACTCTCGTTTGGAGTCACTCTCTAGTAGAGAGCCTAATTGATCTTTATAGAGAACATGAATGCCTATGTAGTGTTCGGTCAAAGGAGCACAAAAATCGAAATACAAATGATGTAAGTTATTTTTACATGACGTGTTTAGTTTATGTGATTTTAGCAACTCCTGACAATTTATGCATTACCGTTTAGCGATTTCAAAGGATGATGTAATATCGGTACAAATATTGGAGCTTTTTATTTAAGAATAGACTATATTTTTTATAAACTGTATCTTTTTGAATGTGCTACTTCTCTAATTATGATGCCTATGCTAAGTTCTTGTTTATAACTGGCATAGTGCGAAGAATGACGGACCGCAGCACACCCGAGAACAATGGCCCACAGCTCAAATTCGGTTACATCCATCCTCATTGACGTCTAGGAGGCAACTATTGTTCAAAGCGCACGGTGTCGAACTACCGAGTACAAAAGTAGTGTGAACGGTTGTGCGCGGTGAGGCACTGCAGCAAACGACTCAAAGCGCATGTCGTTGCCACTAGTGTAAACGGGCCTTTAGATGTAAACAGCAGGTTAAAAGCTCAGGTGTGATATATTCAGGACTTCAAATTTCCCAGACATTATCCATCTAAAGCACACTGCAATAATTTTCTGGGCAACAGATTATAAGGTTATATTTAGAAAATTGTTATATGGTTCAAATGCACAATTGATTTAGGTATGTAGTTACCAATCAGAGCAGTGCAATTCAGCAGCTACATAAGCCACAACTTTATACCTAACCAAAATGTTAATGCAATTTTAGTAATCTGAGAAGCCTATTAGATTCATGTAACCCACCAAAATTACTATTCATCAGAGACCATGAGTCAACCACAGTAGAGTGTTTATCTCAACAGTACAGTCTTGAGATTTGTCAGTAACTCTTTGTAAAGGTTATTTAACCCTAATTGCATAGGCTGCACAATAAACTGACTTTCAATTTTAATAACCTCCATAAAAAAATAATAAATCTCACAGCCTTGTCTTCTGACATACCTACTCTCATACAAATCTATTCTCGGTGTTAGATCAATAATATATCAACAGTTTTGATCTATAATAGTTAGGTAGGCCATTCAGCAATAAATGCATAAACTTTTGAGACGTGTGAACTGCTCTGCATGTCAGTGGGGAAGTCGGCTCCCGTCCAATGCACAATAGCAGTGTAGCTATGAAGGTGAGAGGTACTCAAACTTGCCACTGTGCTCATGCATCTCATTTAATATACTTTAGCAATGGTGACCAATGAACTCCAGACAACGAGATCAAAATTTTCTGTACTATGTTCCATTTAGAAAAATTGAAGATGCAATATATTCCATTTTGTTTTACAAATGCTCCTTATTAGTTGTTAAATGATTGCACATTTTGATAACAGTAAAAATTTGACACTGGGTTGTTTTCAGGCACATGCATATGTTAACACTTTGACTGCGACGTGCGCCATATATGGTACATGCATGCATGTCCCAAACTGCGATGTGTGCCATATATGGCACACGCTTAAAAAATTTTTTAAGGGTGCGCCATATATATAGGTATATAATTTAAAATTTAATTTTTTAAAAAAAGCTCTTTAAAATATCAGCCAGGTCATAAACTTGTGAAAAATATGATGGATAATTGACAATAATGTTTTCAAAAACCTATATGAACGTCATGCAATCGAATCATAAGAATCTTAGTATTTGGAATATAGCCTGAAATAATGAGTGGGTACGAAAAAGAAAAAGTATTAAATAAAGGGGGTTATCCTGTTCCATTATGTTGAAAATCATTTTTTCGGTATTGGTATGGATCATAGCAGTAGATAAATAAGTATTAGTCATTCAAAAGTTGCCTAAGCTCACACAGAAACAGAATGGCACTGTAAAAAGCAAAGATAAACAGTGATACAGATTCCGAGTACTTGGCTAGCAATTGATAGTTACTTTTCTAGCTTTTCGTCTCACTTTAGCACACACTAACTTACTTTTTTGCAATTATGTTAAAGCAAGACTCAGATCAGTAGCTCGTCATGGCGTGAAGTTCAGATCCTCAGCTTCAAATACTTTAGAGCTGGAACGCCAACATCTAAAATCATTGTGATTTGGTTATTGAAACATTTCTTCACGTGCCTGACCTATTACTAGTGAAAATACATTCAGTAATCTTCAACGACTTCAGCAATTCACATCGATTTTTACAGACTATAGAACTGATCACCAAGCACCCAGGCATTTGCTACAGTTTTTGCCAATAACTTGAACAGTTGTTGGTACCACTGCATGCTTTGCTTAGAGCAGTTTTGTAAGAAATCATCTAAATGAATTATAAACTTCCCATTTAACAGCATTTTATCCAGAATGATTTGTAGTTTGATTATTGCAGTCACAATCCAATTTCATTTGCATAGAAAATGTTTTTTTTCAAGCGTTAGTACCCTTGTGATGCAAATTTTTTATTTTAGTTGAATAATAAATGCCGTGTACCTCATATGGCGCACGTTGCCCAGAAAGATGAGTTTCCATCCCAGGCGACATGCACCAATAGAGGCTCACGGTTTTTATGTCAGAAGCTTGTAGAACTCGCTCAGACAAGAGCACCACACTAGCCCTGATCTCGCTGCCTTATCTGTAACTTAAGTTATTCAAGTTTGAATGAGTCGCACCACTGGAATACCAGGGTTGGTGATTTTTTTAATTAAAAAAAAATCAAAAAATCAAAAACCAATGATTTTTTTTATTTTTTCATGATTTTTTTATTTATTTGATTTTTTTATTTTTTCAGCTTTTTTGTCTTTTTGAAGTGTTATTTTTTTATGTTGCAATTAGCCTACTAACAATAACAGTATATGGATCATAATGGATGGCTAAAAAGGGCACTTATTGCCTTCAATAATGGCCAACAGGACAAGGTGGTGTTTACCACTAAGGGATTTTTGGGTAAACAATTATTGACAAGTCCACTCATTAGCTTTGTAAAGTTTGTATGGAGCAAGGTTATGAGCTAAATATTGACCATTTAACTGGCTTCAATATAAAAAAACACTTCAGGAAAGCAGATCTTCTAAACATTGAAGAGTCACACAACAGATAGGTAGCTATTAGCACAGTGCACAGCACTATCAATAGATCTACTAGTTTTATGTCCTATAAATCTACCAGACTCTACCCTCTATACACACCGACTAGTAGTGACTGTGGCTGATAGCACAGTGCACAGCACTATCAATAGATCTACTAGTTTTATGTCCTATAAATCTACCAGACTCTACCCTCTATACACACAACTGGTGGTGACTGAGTGACTGACTGCACTGCTCCCATTTAATTCAGACCAATAAACCAATACCTACTAAACATAAACTGAACGATAACCAAACAAACCTCATACGACTTGAAACGAGACTTAAGTTATGAGAAAATATTTTAATTAGAACACTTGTATTAGGGTGGAAAATCTTTCTAATTACCTAAAAGGTCAATACAATCTCAACCTCTCAATATACAGGGTGGGGCAGAACCGATTGAGCAGTTTTCAGGTAAAATAAAAGAGTAATGGAGGTACATAAAGAAGAAAGTTTATTTTCCTAGAGGTTAGCATAACATACCATTTAGAATACTTATGTTTTGAAAACAATATCTGGAAGATGGGGGCCGTTAGCTGCAACACACTGTTGGAGTCGTTCTCAGAGGAGGGAATAACACATATGTGTGAACGTGCTGTAGAAAACTTCCGAGAATGACTCCAACAGTGTGATGCAGCTAACAAACCCAATCTTCCTGATATTGTTTTCAAAACATAAGCATTTTAAATGGTATGTTATGCTAATCTTGAGGAAAATAAACTTTCTTCTTTATGTACCTCCATTACTCTTATTTTGCCTCAAAACTGTTCGATCAGTTCTGCCCCACCCTGTATAAGCTAGCTAACACATTTAAATAGTATATTATAATCAATATATAACAAATAGTCAAATAGTTAGAGACTACTTATAGCCTTATAAGAATTAGCTAAGCTGCTAGCTGCATACAATGTATTGCACACTTGATGCTTCTGTACAAAAAAGCATTTCAATTTATGGAACCTAATACACACTAAAGGCAACAAGTTTATATACCAATTTGTCATTCATAGTACATTTATACTAAACCATGAATAACAATACCTCAATATAAATTAAAGACTGAAACTCAATAGTTTTAAATATCTGAAAAAATCAAAAAAAGGAAAAAAATCGAATAAAATAAAAAAATCATGATTTTTTCATAAAAAAATCAAGTGATTTAATCACATGATTTAATCATTTTGATTTAATCATTGCCAACCCTGTGGAATACATGCTATTTAGCGAGTCGCAGTCAAAGTGTTAATTACCGTGAATTTTCTCACCATTGGTAACATCACAACAATATTGTGCAGATGTACTAGTTGTACAGGGGAATTTTTGTGCCTAAGAGCTGAAATTTGCTCATTTCATTCTCATACTTTTTTTAAATAGTTTCAAATTCACAATGGTGCGTTTGAAGAGTTCATTTGATTGGAAACAATCTATATTGAGGCATAATAAAATAATCACCGAGTATATAAGAGGGAAGTGCAACACAAAAACCAGAGGCAATTAGGGTTAAAATAAGTCTATTCTAGCAATTAGGGATAAATACTAACAGCTCTAGTTAAGGGCAATATCCACAAAGGTGCACAAGAAAAAAACAAATATTCAAGACATTCTTACTTGATTCCTAACCAAGGTTGCTTGTAATCATAATTGTTGAAACTAGAATAATCACACTCAGAGCATCAAAAACTCTCTCCAGATGAGTGGTCTTGAAAAATATGTTTAGAAAGTCTTAACCTACTAACAACATCAAAATCACAATCAAAACTATGAAAATGTTTTTCTTCTGTATGCTTAGATATATAATGCTCCTTGAGGCCAGTCTGATAGAAAAGTGTTTTCTCACACTTAGGGCAATGCATGTGCTTTTCAGTTGCAGGCACTGTGAAATAATTTGATTATGTGAGCACTTAGAAACAGAGTAGAAAATATGTATTTATAGATCTGAAAAAAGCTTATTACATATTAATCATTTCAATTTTGTTCAACTTATTTCATATATTTTTCCCTGAAGAAGATATAAAACATTCACGAATTATGTTTTGCTCTGCAATGCTTCTGAAGACTATCTATTCTAACACAAACATATGGACACTTAGGGCACTTGAAAGATTTGGATTCTGAATGCTTTGCAAGAAAATGCAGATCAAGACTTTGCTTTGTAATGCAAGCATATTTGCACTCTGAGCACTTAAAAGGCTTCACTTTTGAATGAGCAGAAAATGAATGGTAATTCAAGATCTGTTTAGTGGCACAAGTAAATTCACATTTAGTGCAGAGGAAAGGTTTTTCCACAGAATGCTTTGAAAATATATGCCTCTTCATGTGTTTTCTGCTCACAGATGCATAGTTACATTCCAAGCACTTATGAGGCTTAAGTGATGAATGAATATTTAAAAAATGACTTTTCACATTCTCTTTAGATTTGGTAACAAAGTCACACTCAGAGCACTGGAAAGGCTTTTCTGTTGAATGTGTGAACAAACAATGTTTCTTGAAATAATATTTGTTGAAACTAGAATAATCACACTCAGAGCATTGAAAAGTTTCTCCAGATGAGTGGTCTTGAAACATATGTTTAGAAAGTCTTAACCTACTAACAGTAGCAAAATCACATTCAGAACAATGAAAAGGCTTTTCTTCTGTATGCTTCAATATATAATGCTCCTTGAGGCCAGTCTTATAGAAAAATGTTTTCTCACACTTAGGGCAATGCAAGTGCTTTTTAGTTGCAAGCAAATTGACACTATCAGGACTGACTTCTGAATGCTTGTCACTCAAAGATTGAGAGTTGCCACTATGCTCTAGCTGTTCAGATGAATGCTTCAATAGAATATGATGTCTAAATGTCCTCTTGGTGAAATATTCATTTTGACAATCAGGACATTGGAATAGTTTCCCAAGTGAATGCTTAGCAAGGATATGAAGCTGAAGTTGATACTTGAATTTGCTACGGTATTCACAGTCAGGGCACTCATGATATAATGTAGATGAATGCTGAAGATTAAGATTCTGCTTTGATGAATGCTGCTTCATGTAGGGCTTAGTGCCGGATGCTTCAGAATTGTCATTACTACCATTGATCTCTTCAGCAGCTGCAGCACGTGCACACAACTCACAACTGTCAGCAGTGCCTACAACAAGCTCTGCCAGTTTTGGCACTTCAGCACTTGTAACAGGATCTTTGGTAAATCTGCCAGATGAAGAGAGGTTCTTGCCACCAGCTGAATCTTTTCTAACTTTCTTAGCTGATGATAGCCTATCAACTGAAGTTATATCTCCTGCAGTACCTTTTAGTGCAGGCTTTTCTCTACCATCAGTAGCAAATTCTGAAACTCTTCCAGCTGGAGAGAGCTTACTTATGCCAGCAGCATTCCCCTTACTAGGTTTAGGTTTAGACCGCTTACTCCTGCCAACTGAAGGTGTGAGCAAATTTCTGCTGCCATTAGCATCTGCAGTAACAACTTCAGATGATAACATTTCATCACCATCAGCAGTGTCTTCAATAACTCTCTCATTTGCAGTCAGGTCATCACTGGCCTCAACATTTTTTGAAGATCTCTTGGATGTACAGAACTCGATTTTCCTGCCATGCTGTTTCACAGAAAAATTAATTCTAACCTACTTGAACACAGGTTATCAAATATATCATGAAAATTTAAAATCAAAATGTCTTACTCGAAAATTTTATAAAACAATGGTTTCCATGAGCTGCAAGTCAGCAATTAATAAGGGAGACAAGGTACTTCCAAGTCAAAAAATCACACAACAAAATTGTAAGCTAACCCAGAAAATCCAAAGTTAGAAAATTTTACCTCATCATCTTCAGGAAAAACTGGTTCTTCTTTAAATGAAATGTCATCCCAATCTTCCTTAAGCTCCTCCTTGATATACACTGCACATATTTCTGGCGCAGGCACAGAACAGGCAGCAGTTGCTGGATAAAAAGAATATAATCAAGATTATATGTACTAAAGTGAGTGCAAGTTTCTATGATACATCTATGTAATCATTTATCTTTTCATCACAAAACCTTAGCAGACATTAATTTTGACAACAAAATATCTCAAGGGACATGAAAAAATTAATGTGAAAAAGTTAATTTAAGGCCTTGATTCGAGTGAGAAATACATATCACTTTAGTTACTGCTCCATTCAAATGAATGTGACAACAGAAGATTCCATCTTACCTTCACATTTTACTTTGACAGCAACATCATGAGCTTCAGTGATACTCTGCACAGCAGTCAAGCCTTCCGTGAGAGAAGGCATGTAAGTGGATAACTCCATGCTCGAGGACTCTGCATATAAGGAGACTGTGAATAGGAGTCCATGCAAACCTAAATTCTTCAGGACCAGGTTGCATTAATATCACTGGGTGCAAACATTTAAAAGTACACTGTGATGGTGCAATAATCTCACTGTGTTGAAGTATAAAATTTCATTTTTCCACTACACTTAACAAGTTAATCAACTTTCTAATGATATATAGTAGCAACTCTACCAAAATTTCTAAGAAAATTAGAACCTTTTACTAATGCATATGCTAAATTTCTGGGCTTGTTTAGCTAGCTGTTTTTAACTAGAGAGACAAGTTATTAAAAATTTATATGAAAAACATGTTTCATGCCCAAAAATTATGTTTGAAAATAATATGTCCCTAAAGAATTTGAGTATCTTCTACAACCAGTCTTTTTTACTTATAACATCAAGATCTTAGTTGATTTCAGGAGCCAAAATATTAATGGGCTTAAAGACTATTGATGCATCTTGACCATTCAACTTTGTTTTAGTTATGACTCTTTTTTCAAACTTCTTCTATAGACTTAGGAGTTAATTACACAAGAAAATAAAATAAAAAATGAAGTTACAGCTTTTGTAAGCATAGTGAATGTGAATGTCAGCAAAAAGCAATTTTTTGGCAACCAATGTGGATTTTTATATTCCATGTTGAGAAATTACAATGCAAATCTTTACATTTCATGTTGAGAAACAACACTGTAAATTTGATTTACACTACAGTTAACTATGATCTTAAACTTATGTTTCATATAGAGCTAACATAAATAGCTTCTTAACACCATCTTGAAGTTTACTTATTCCACAATAAATTAAAATTACCAAAATGTTTCCAAAAAATTCTAATGAATTTTTTTATACCTTTGTTATGAAGGAGATAACTGCTGGTCATTTTTATTCTTATTCTATATCCCCATGATGTGTCTTGAATATAGCAAGTTACAGGACCTAGTCATAATCATATTATTACCAACCATTTTGGTTTTGGGGTATTGGACGGTTTTGAGCATTTTTTGTTTTAAAACTTCTTACCATGAAACATTTCATAAATGAGTTTGGGTTGATTTTGAAGATCTTTGTGAGGACTATGGTATGGCATCTGCAAGAAAGCTTACGTGGTATTTATAAGGTGCTAGACGCGAAAGAAAAGATCCCAAATTACCCCTGGGAACAGGGTAATAAGGGACACATGAAGAAAACCATAATTTTAAAAAATTTGAAGAATCATCTATACTAGCAGTACTCTGAAGTCTTCCTCTTCTTCTGTAGATAATGTAAATTTAGTAAAAATGGCATTTCTATGTTTTTTACTTGGTTTTCCTTTATTGATATATTACCATATCCATCCATTACCATATTATTGCTGTGATATTATGGTATCCATGGACATGCCATTGAGCATTGACAATGACCTTGTCCACTGCAAGCCTCATATCAGCAGCCATATAGCATTTTTTCTGTATTTGTATGTACAGGATGGCTTGTGATTTGCCCCATTTTACTTGGGTCAAGTGAATTCACTATAATGACAAAAAAAGACAGTAAAAACATACCTTTAACAGAAAGAATATTTTAGTGACAACTATCATATTTTTTGGAGAAATAAATCATAGTTCAGGTTAATTACTTTTCATTCTATATTGCCCGGTGCACAATTCTATACATGACATTATATGCACAATTTTGTGATGACTGATGATGCATTAATTTCTCTTGAAGTGCAATTTTTTGCTAATGTAATCAAAATTCTTCATTTTTAATTGATTATTTAGTTAACTGGAGCCTTTGCTAACCAAGGTTCTACTGTAAATGCAATTTTAGAGGTGTCCCTTACTTGTGGGAATGGCCACCATTATTGGGGAGGGAATTGAGCTATGAAAATTCCATTAATAATGTTTTTGAGCCGTCACTAGGTGCAACTTATATGTAAGTAAAATTTTTTAATACAGCTAATATTTTTCTTGCTACAGAGCTTAGCAGAGGTAATTTTCTAAAATCTCACTTTTCACACTTTTTAGGGATTTTTTTAGAGGTAGTAAATGGATGATTTCTCAACTTACTTTATGCTACATAGATAGGAAAAATGTTGAACTTTATGCCACTTTTTCAGTTTTGCAATATTCTAAATAGATTAGCTGCTACAAAATTTATACAATATGTCAGAGGACTGTCCCTTATTACCCCACCTGTTCTTTATTACCACTTTGATGAAATATAATGTGTCTTGAGAGTAAGTTACATGACATAGTAGTCATAATCATAATGCTATATACTGGAGATATGTCTTGAAAGACTATAGAGCAAGTTACAGGACCTAGTCAATCATATTAATAATATGCAGGTTTTTCTAATCTAAAATGAAATGGGTGACAGTACTATTTTAGAAACCAGGTTTTTGTGTGGAGGTTGGTCTGCAGGGTCTGAATTTCCAGCCAGGTCTGATTTTGAGTGATTCTGAGTGAATTACCACTGGATTTTTTGAGCTGGGATTTTATGGATTTGCAAGCTGTGAGTCAATTTCTTTGAGCTGTAAATACCATATCCCAGTCATATGGGCAGTAAACTCATTTGCAAAGTCCTCTACACACGTTGACCCAAATTTCTAATTTTATACTAGAAACTGCAAAAATAACATTACTTTACTTCAGAGGAAACTGAACACTCAATAATGTATTGTTTACATTTTTATTGAAGAGTAAATGCAGTTATACTTCAATCTGATGTGACTGCAACTATGTGATCACTGACCAAATGTTTTGGGTTCACTCATTATGCAGGATATTTTTTTTTGGGGGGGGGGGGCATGATACTGAAATGCAAAAGCTGGAAAATCATACAAAAATAGATATAAAATTAGAGCCACAAAATTTCATAGGTTATAAATTTTATATTAGAGCCGCAATATTTTATAAAAAGTAAGACTTTTCCCAACAACTAGTGCTGAGTTAGAATCAATAGATGAAAGGCTCTCAATGCTGTAATCTATTTCAGCTTAGGTAGATATTTTCCCTTATGATCAGAGAAATATTTTCTTGGCTAGTATACAGTTCTTTTGTCCAATATTTTGTCCAAGATACAGTTTTATCTCCAGCCTTGCTTTTTTCAGTATGCTGTATATGTAATGGAGTTGATATAGGTATCTGCACAAACCAAGCATGGATCACAACAAAGCTATTGAAATGGCAGTCAGGCAGTTTTTGCTTCAGTGTACAGGAGGCATCAAGTTTTGAAAGTCCCTGCCCAACTGGCAGGGACTTCCGCAGGAAGGGAAATCCGCAGGAAGAAATGAGTGACTAACGTTAGCTGAGTGCCAGACGCACAATCAAAACAGCTACTAGATCAGGCACGACATTCATGCTTGTTGTAGAGCTTGACAAACAAATCTTATGTGAATGCAACCAATGCATGAATGACCGGCTGTGCTTACCATGGTAAAATTTCTAATTGGCAACTTCACACTCAAACTTAAATCAACCAAGTCATGAGCATGTGGTTGCCCTTATTTTTTTTATTTTTTTTTATAATTGGATTTGAAGGCTTTGAGTGCTTATGCACTGCCTAGCCTGATCTCTGTCATTAGTTTTGCCCTTATTTACCACTGTTTGTGTGGCTGTGTGATATAACAGATATTTTCACAATTTTGAAGCAACACTGAGTTTTCAAACTAATAATAAACTAATTTTTGTTCTACTAAATAAATAGATTGTTTGCTCTGATGTGCTTTTTCTGGCAATTTTTTTTTCCAACACATGCTATGCCTGTTAATAGCACACGCTTGGAGGATGCTCACCCTATCATGGTTCATGCTAGACTCCTGTCCCCAACAGCATTGCTGCCAACTTGCATCACATTACAGCCAGCCCATACCACATAGGCTACCAGTACCACCTATTAATAAAATCAATAGTTGCTTTGTTACCCAATGGTCTTTGATTATTCCCTGGTTAAAAGAATTTAGATTATTATTGTCCTTCCTGTCAATAATCATTCAACCTTTCAAACTGTGAAAATAATTAACATATAAAATTAGCTTTACTTGAAAAGACATAATTGACAATACTCCACACAAAATCTATCATCCACTGATGAGTGACTTCCAAAGCTTTGTTAAATTATGTAACTTTTAGCTCACAGTATCTGGGGTTGGGTTTCAGATAGCATAGTTCTGTTCCAAAATTTATTGTCCTATGACGCATGGCCATTTGACTGTAGGTTGATTCAACAAGTGGGACAGATATGGGAGGCTTGGTGGCAGGCATCAATCACTGCAAGTCTCTGGCTCACTCCATCCGGGTGGTGTAAAAAATTTTCATGCAATGGCAGACAATCCGGTGGGCTGATTGATCAAATTCAAATTGGTGTGATTAATCTGGTGGCTTGTGAATGATAATGTTACAGTCAAGAAGTGTTGTAGGCTACATTCTTGAGGGAAGGGATCATGATAGTCCATTCGAAGCATGGCAGTGGTGGTCTCTGACAGGAGTCCCACACCAAGGGCCACAGCTATAAACTAAAAAAACTGCGTTGTAACACATCCATGCAACTACATTGTTGCTGGGAGGCATCTACCCATATTTTTCACCCAACCATCTGCTCTCTATATATGAATTATTGTTGAATGAATTAATGTTTTCTTATTGATTAATTATTGTGGAATGTATGTTTTCTTTTTATTCTTTTCAGCCTGTAAATTAATTCTATTTATTGCAACTTGGTCAATTATTGTGATAATGATTGGAGGACCATGCAAGTGCAGTTACTGATCCCTAAATTGACAAGTCACTAAGTGGAACTGCCATAAGTTGTTGGTGAGTCTAGTTAGGTCACTTAGGTTTGATCCTTTTAATTGCAAAGATGTTTTGTAAGTGTCCTATAATTTTGCTACCTGCTAATCTGATTTATTAACTTTGTTTGTGCTTTACTATTCATCGAATGTTTATTGCATTTCTTATGTCAACTATCATTTGCTTGCAATTTATACTTGAATGCTTTGATTTTGTGTATTCATCTTGAAAACTTCATAACTTTTACCAATTCCTTGAGCGGTTTATCCTGGTTCTGGTCTTAGCTTATCTTTGCAAATGTTTTACCGATTTCACTCCAAATATTATAATGTTTGTCGGATTTTTGTTTTTCATATTTCTTGCTTGCTGCATGCAACCAGCTTGCCATAAATTAAGAATCTATTTCAAGTATTTATTGCATCAGTTTTAACATTCAATTTCCTTTCAGGTAGTATTATTATCTAGTTGGACAGGTTATTAATTTTTGTATTATTTATTTTTCAGCTCACCAATGATGGAGTAACTGATAACCCTGTCCATGCTCCCTATCCCTAATCATAACTGATAACTCCTGAACGCAGTTAAACATTCACTCATCACACTGTACCACAACCACCTAATAATTAGATGTTCTGTCATTTATCATTGTCACCATTTATTATTTCAATTTAAAATATAAGACACCAGTCTTTCATTTGCCTTTAATATGCTAGATAGAAGGGTTGTTGCCTAACCAAACTCAAAGTAGGTAACAAGGTTACCTCACCCGCAACGTGAGACATCTACCTGGCGACAATATTTCTTCTTGCTTCGAGTCACCAACTTGTGAAACAGCCTACCTGATAGCATCATTGATGCTCCAAGTTTGAATGCATTCAAGAACAGACTAGACTCTAGTGACTAGAAAAAGCTATGCAGTTGTCTCAGACAAATTTACAGCCAGACTCAGGGCTGGTCTCCAATTGAAAAATTCTCACAAGCTAAACATCACTGTTGAGCAATAATGAATATTTGTAGCAAGTTTCATCAAGCTACATTCATTACTTTGGGAGATATTCCATGCTCACTGAATTTGGAGACCAGCCGCAAGTCCAGCTGTATATTTGTCCAAGATGTGCTATGCAGTAGCATATGTTGTGCCTTGAAATGCCTAGCAGCTTACAGGCTTACAAGCATTGCAACAAGTCAAGCATCTATCTCAATCAATCGTTAGTTATGGGAAGAGGGTACAAAAGGCTGGATCCCTTGTGTAATCAAATCACAAAAAGTACAAGAATTGGCAACAGGCCATGGGCCTATTTCTTCAGTGTTGACACTTTGATTCTATTCTATGACTTACATATATTAGGTTAGCATTATTGCATTATACAGTACAAATTTAAACAAATCATAAAAAGGGTCAATAAAATGCTAAATAATATTGCCAGTCCTCATTTTTCTTTGTATCTTGTTTAAATGTGTAATCTATTATTTAAAAGCATTGCCATCCCAGAGTGCAGTAAGTGGGTGAACATCAAAAGATCTTTGATGGCGCATCAGCAGCAAAATTTATGCCTTCAGAAGATCTTGCTGACACATTTGGATTGAAATTATTGCATTTTAGAAATTACTTTGAAATTATTGCATATTATTGCAAATCTTGAAGACCATACATACACACAGTAAGGTTTCTGGTAAAGAGGGTGGCAAAATACTAGCTATATTATACAATAGAATTATTCATTTACACTTGTACCTTAATGCAATTCCTGTTTTAGTTCATTACCTTTTGAGTGTCATGTGCATCTTATTAATCATGTATCTTGTTTCCCTTGGTGTAATATTTAAGCAAGTTAATGTTAATGGACATGTACAAGTTGATAAACAAGAAGACGTTAATGAGACCTAACCCTTGCAAGTAGATATGTAATGCACTTTTGTTAGTCTGCACCTCTGATTGCTGAAATGGAAGTTCACTGGTTGCACTAGATTCTTTGCTGACCTTCAAAAGCCTGCTTAAGACTCCTTAATGCATGATTCATCTACACTTCTGCTTGCTAATCCCATTCTGATGCTCCATTTTGATGAGTTCAGTTTTTTTCATCTCATTAAAATGTCACCATGCTGCTATTTGTCTTTTCTGAGCTCCAACAAATGTTTTCCACTCATTCATGCCTGTTAATAAAGAATGATAGATGGTTGTCACTGGTTCTCATGGTTATCTTTTCCTTTTACTTCACAATTTTCATTTTGCTGGGATCATGTTGTGTCCACCCTTGAATAACTTTATTTTCTGCAACCCATGCATTTATGACTTAGTGTGTTGACAAAACAGTTTTAAACATCCTCATGACGTCAATATTCTAAGAAGGCTAGTTCTTATGAACGCATTTATTTGATGTTAATGAGTGGTTGATGTAGAGCTACAGTCTTCTTGATGAGAGCCTAAGATCACTTGACCAACTGCTGGCCGTCAAGAAAGAAGATGAAGACCTTCCACAAATCAACCGAATTTTGACTGGGATACTGACTGGAAATTAGTGAGCCTTCTGCTTTTCCTAGATGCATTGGGCCCACACCTATGAGACTTAGTCCAATTGTAAGGATGAAAATTATCAACTGTCATTTTTGTATTCCACATTCAAATGATTTCTTCCTGGTTAGAAGATAGTTCCTCCATCCCAATGCTTATAAACATATCCCTGTATCAGCCTTCCTTGTTTTACCCAGTAGGAACTCATTACCTTGACAATACCTATATAAGATGCTGTAATCCTGGAAGTATTTCAGTATGAACCCAAGATGAACGCGATAATGTTCAGCTCTGCGCTAAAACCTATAATCTGTATGCCAATATATTCTCACTAAGTATAAGTATCTAATCTGTACTTAACTCATGCCTCATTTATCCTCATTCAAGTCTAGGCACCAGAACCTGCCTCAGGTAGTTAATAACTAATTAATAAGCTTAAAACGTGCATAGAAAAGCACGGTGTACGTACGAAACACAACATCGTACATTTTTAGCCCCTGGGATTAATTGTACATTTACTGACTTGTGCAATTTAGTGGGGCCAGTTGTCTTTTATAATCCCTTTAATCCACTCATGAATGCCCCATATATCAGTGAAGGAATCATATTAATGGGTCACGGGTAGTTATATTCGAGAAGTGCAAAATTAGGATTTGCATATTTAAATTCTTGAATTGCATTTCTGTTTGCTTTTTTCTTGCTTTATTTGCATTGATGTTCACCATTTAGGTGTAGTCTGACCTAGTCTGCTTATGCATTCCTGTGCATGGCACCTATTTATTTTATTTGCTTGCCACATACCATTTGCTTTCCAAGTCTGTGCTAGGCCCTAGATAATCATTAGCTCTTCCAGCAGCCCAGGAAATGGCAAGATGGCTACAACCCTTTGGGCATACTTCCTGCCATAAGATAAGAGTGATGGTGCTGATTGCAGCGTGCAGTGAGAATAGAGTGCTTGTGTGTGGTATGAGCGAGTGTGTGAATTAGTCCACAAGCCACCTAGCATCTATCTCCATCCTTCCACCAGTGGTCAAGTTCTGCCTTGCAAAAAATAACTTTTTGGCTCGCACCTGAATTCTATTCAGGGATGGTTACTTCTTCATTTATGGTTGTAAAAACCATAAAACCATAGTTAACCTTGGCTAATGTTTGAGTAAGACATTGTCATTATCCTGCTACAGAGGCTGTTAATAACTATTTTTCCATGTTCACTTTACTAAAAGCTTGTAATTACTTTGAACTACAATGCTGAAAAGCCTCAGTGTGCATTGTTTAGAGCATTTTTCCCAAACCACCAAGTGTGCTTAACTGACACCACTGCTAGTGTTTGATTTAGATTTATTTGATTTATTCAATTATTGTTGTATCCGCCATTTTGTGTTTTGTATTTTGTTTTAGTAATTTGTTTAGTATTTCCATCATGGTGGAATTCTAACATATAGTGCTCAAAGGTACTTGTGGGCGGAGTCATGTCATCTCCCATCTGTGAGTGGGCGGAGTCATGTCATCTCCCATCTGTGATTGGTCGAGAGGGTCATTCTTTCTACACTGTGATTGGTCAATAGGATCATGATATCATCCTCTCCAGACTGTGATTGGCTGATAGGATCATGATCTCATGATATCCAGGTTATGACTGGTTATGGATCATGATGTCATGTTATCCAGGCTATGATTGGCTAAGCAATAGCAGTTCCATTGGTCATTTAACCCTTTCGTGACTGACGGGACTGTGACGTCCCACTCAATGTTTTCTCCATAACTTGCATACAGCGTACCATTCGAGGCATAGCTAACTACAGGGACACATGAGTAACACTCCTGCGCCATGTCAACTCAAAAGTAATTGACTGGCGGGACTGTGACGTCCCGTCCAACGATTTACTTGATAACTTGCATGTAGCGCTAAATTCAAGGCACAGCTAACTACAGGGACATATTAGAAACACTCCAGCACCTACATATGTCCAATCTAAAGAAATATTAATAAAGGTTTTTTTTGGGGTATGTTATTGTATAAGCTATTACACGCGTTTGCCAAAGGAAGTATGTGATATCATTCAACTACTAACAAAAAATATTACAAAAATATTTTTTATCAAATCAGTGATGTCGCAAATTGTGTCACCTACGTTGGAACCATATACTACCGGGATTTTCTAGTCCCAAATATATAATTTTTACCATTAACATATATTTAATTATTTTTTACGGAGATGCAATATTCGGTCCAGGTTCATGATGATTCTGTAGAAAAATACAAATAAAAACTTGTAGAACACATTGCCATCACGAAAGGGTTAAACCCCCTTAGAATTCCACCTTGGTTTCCACGTTTCATGTTTTCCTGAATGCGACTCCTTCTGGCCACATTCAGTATTCATTTTCATGTCCATGGACTCAAGAGCTACAGTCTCGCATATTTGTACAGGCTTATTGGTGTTGCCGGGTCTAAAATGTCTCGTGCCTTAGGTGAGATAAACCTGTTATCTGCTTATTTAACTAACTGGCAACAACCCTACTCTGAATGAAGGAAAATGAAAGACTGGTTCTAATAAATTGAACTAAAATATGGGACAGTAAATAAACACATAACTTAATAAAATTGCAAATGAAATGGTTGTTTTAATTTGTAAAGTGTAGTGAAAGTGAGCTACTTAGTTGCATATAAGGAGCATGGACAGGTGGAGATGAGCAGATATAACTGCAAACAAAAAAAAAATACAGAATAAAAATGCTAATCATGAATGAATGATAACCTGATGGGATGTAGAATGTAAACAAAGCAAGAACCATTAAACTCCATAAAACTAGTAAAAGCTCATCTCCATATTGTGAATTTATTTTTAAAACTAATGAGTACTCGCACGAGGATTGAATTGAAAGGAATCACAAGTGGACAGATAAATAAAGGAACACTGCATGATGAATTGAAAACATAAGCTTACTGGAATTAATTATAACCGTAATCCAATATAATAAATTAACTTCTTCAAACTGACCCATATCAGTCAGAGATGAACACAACCAAAGTAAAATGCAAGGGAACACAAAAGGTTAATATCAATGAAATTAGCAAAATAACAAAGACAAAATTTAACCTAAATTATCAATGAATAAATGAAATAAATTTCTATGACACTCACCCGTGCAACTGAGTGCCCAGGCTGAGATACTGAGTAGGAATCCAAATACTTAAGAGTGATAATTCAAGTTTGCAAATTATACTTTGGTCATCTACACTGAAAAAGATAAAAATATTGAATTTAATTCAAATTGAGTTGGATTGAGAACTGAAGAAATATGATAATTAGTAAAGAAAGACATGAAGGTTGGGCTACACAGCAGCCTAATTTAACCTCCGGTAATGGCTACACCAGTATTTCGGATGGATCAGGATGCAGAGAAGCTTGTCTGGAAATAAGTTGTCATGATGCAGTGTGTTAACAGTAAGGAATATATATACTATCAAAGTTGTTAGGGGCATTTTCTTATTAAAAATTACCTGACAATGCATCTTGAAATTGGCAGCAATGCTTTGGACTAAAAATTCATATATTGGCAACACTGCTTGCACCCTCTGCATTCTGGTTGTCATCCATGTTTTAGAAGAAATTATAAACAGTTACCCCATATGATCTCAGCACAACAAAGGTTGTGAACTTGCTACAAAAGCTGTGAGGGCCTCCCATCATTGTGCAACAACTTTCTAGTTCTGTGCAAGCATGGAAAACATCTACCTTTATGGCTGCGACTAAAGCTTTTCTGCCATTTCTGGAACCACAAGATTTCCGCCAGATGAATTACCTCTATCTAAATAATAATCTAATTGTTAACAAAATGCAAGTTTGGGCCGTGAGATAACAAATGTATTAAAAATTCATCAGGTTGGAGCTGCAAGATTTCAGAAACAAGTAGGAAATTCCAATCCCGGTTCTGTGGAAGTGATAAAATATATTTCAAGAGAATTACCCAATTACATGGTTGAATATAGATATTCCTCCCAAATCTGCACTTGCCTGCAATAGGGTAACTTTGCACTTGTACAAAAATTTAGTGCGTCTGTTGCTGTCTGGGAAGTGAAATTTCCACTTGGGCAAGCATGGAAAACATCTCCCTTTAGGGCCGCAACTAGAGCTTCCTCACAATTTCCGGAACTGCAAGATTCCTGCAGATGAATTACCTCCTATCTAATTGTTAACAGAAGTCCATGATTGGGCCACAAGTTTCCAAATGTATTAAAAATTTGTCACACCAGAGCCATGAGATTTTAAGAACAAGCAGGAAAATTTCAATCCTGCACTTGGGGATTCATCATTCATATATACATCATTAATCTCCAATTTCTTTATCAATTATTCATCAAACTGGACTTTATTCTGTTCAAATTCTGCCTTCTGAATTATTTATGCCATTCATATCTGTCAGGCAGGGGCAGTGTGGAATTCTGTATAGGTAATATATTATCATGTTAACATAAGAAAATGTATCAAAAAATCTGCCACGTTACACCCTCCACTGCAGTGAAAATTGATACACTGAGCTCATCAGAAACTGCCGCGCTTCCAAAATCACGCGTTCTTTGAAATCCAACGCCGTGTTGGCAACGCCTCCCTTAATCAAATTCACTAGTCATATATCTGTAGTTGACAAATTTTTGCAATGAATATGTTCTAAAATAAAAAAATCATACCCACCTTTGCAACAAATTTTCACAATTTGGATAATACCAACAAAGTTTTTGGTATCACACAAAATTATGAGATAAGCTGTCACTCTTTTACTGCGCACAAGCACAGCGTGCTTCCATGAAAACATTTGACATGGCGGCATCACACACTTTCGTTTTGGTTTTGTCTAGTTTGATTTCACAATAAATGGATTTGATCCACATTCCATACCAAGATTTAAATAATTGAAAGTTGTTTTAAACTATAAACACCCATTGATATGCATCCAGATATGAATCTTTTTACGTTTCTGTCATTTTGCCCTATTTTGTCAATATTGTCTAAATACTTCACTTCATATTCCAAATGATTTCATCTCCCATCACAAGTTTTCAAATGTCTCATGTCTTTTAGAAAATGTTGGTTGTTTAGAAGCAGTAATTATTTCAATTTATTTTTCAAATTGAAAAGCGTTTAGTCATGTAACATGTGGCGTATTTCAATTTAACCCATTAATGACAAGAATTATTTACTGAAATTTTTTTTGGTTCTTGGTGAGAATACCTATTATCATTTGTGATGGTAATAAACAAAAAATATGTTCATATATTTATTTTTCGTTGTATGTGAAAAATTATTGCTTGGTTCCATATGGAACCGCTTGGCATTAACATAACGTTTCTTCAAACAACACTTTTTACGATAGAAAATCAAGCAAGGTTATTCATAATGGATAATACGTATTCATAATGGACAATACTGATGATAAATCAATCATGGCAGAATACAATTTAATTTTTAGCATAGAATGCTTCCATTCGTTCAAAATGAATGGGAAGGTTTCCCATTTTACGAATGTTTGTGGGTGTGTTGTCAACATTGTTTATGAAGCACTGCATTTGCAGTGCTTCTGATGTCTCTTTGCTGGCCAATATTGTTGATTGTTTTATTGTACTTCATCAAGGATCAAAGTAGAAGGGTGCACTAAAGACACTTTTATTTAGGATCTCCTGCATTATTGCATTTCCTAACCGATCTTTATGAAAATTTATTGCAATAGCCATTCTTTTTTTTCAAAAGTTTTTTTGAGAAGCCAAATGAAACCAGAATAGATATCACATACGTACAGCTTGATATGAAATGATCTATTGTGTCTCCCACGAGGCACACTGAGCAAAATCGAGTTGCTGCCATCCCAAATCTTGCACCGTTGCACGGTGAGCGCCTACACCGGCATGCCCAATACGTAGCCGCCAGCCGGGCTAGAGCACATTATAGTGGTCTAGGCAACGCAAGGAGCTGTAATCAATGTAAGTAATGCTATCATCAAGGCTGTATCTAAATTGACCACAACCAGAGTTAGCCATTTATGTTTGCCAGTATCCATGCCAATGTCAGCTGAAGGCCAGAGTTAACACTCAAAGAGACTCCTCAAAAGAGAGTATAGAGCAGGAGGACCTGTCAGCACTGCGTACTAGGTTTGCAATCTGATCAGCAATCTCATTTCCAGCAACCCCACCCGGGCCCACTATGACCCCTCACCCAGCAAAAATGAATAACAATACCTCAACATAAATTAAAGACTGCCACCCAAATGACCCAATATATTTAAATATATGCAAAATTCAAAAAAATAAATAAATCATGATTTTTTTATAAAAAATCAAGTGATTTAGCAATCACATGATTTAGGTAATCATTTTGATTTAATCATTGTCAACCCTGTCTTGGAAACTTGGTGGATCAAAATAATATCGAACCATCAAAATTAGAATTCCATCCTACAATATCAGCCACACCCTTTATTCCCATCACCCATGATCCATGCCAGGGTGCAGAGGGTGGATGCAGCGTCGCCAATATATGGGTTTTTAAGCCCTAAGCATCGCCGGGTAATTTTAAGATGCATCGCCTAGTAATTTTTAATGAAAAGCCATTTACGCTGAGTAATGAAAAACTATTTACAAGCCACAAAGTTATTTACAAGGTTGCATGCACGTGTTACCCCAAGTAACTAATTTTACCATAAAAACAGTCCGATTGTACAGCAAGTGTCAACTGAACATGTGATAATGCAGTCTGACTGCTCTAATGTGACCGCAACTTAGTCTACAGTGTGGAATTCTGTATAGGTAATATATTCTCATGTCAATATAAGAAAACGTATCGAAATACCAACCCTACCACCGCGTTACACCACCTTCCACTGCAATGAAAATTGATAAATTGAGCTCATTTGAAACAGCTGTGCTTCCAAAATCGCGCGTGGTTTGAAATCCAATCCCGTGTTGCTAACGACTAATCAAGTTAACTAGTCGTTTATCTGTAGGCTAGCGGACACATTTTTGCAATGAATACATTCTAAAATAGAAAAAAAAACACATCCAGCTTTGTAAAAAATTTTCACGATTGGACAACACCCACAAAGTATTCGATTTCACACAAAATTATGAGATAAACTTCGACTCTTTCACTGCGTACATTCACATGGTGTTTTCGGTTTACTTCTCACAAGATGGTGTCACACACTTATGTTTTGGTTGTGTCTAGTTTGATTTCACAATAAATAGACTTGATTCACATTCCATTCTGAGATTGATATGATTGAAAGTTTTTTTTAAATTATAAAAACCTATTTATACATTCCAGATTTGAATTTCTTGCCCTATTATCTTGAATTTATCTTGATATATTTACTTGAAATTCTGAATTATTTTGTCTGCCATCCCGCGTTTTCGAATGTTTTGTGTCTTTTAGAAAATTTTCGTTGTTTAACATGGGAAACTATTTCATTATATAAAACATAGAGCACTGCCATATAGTGCATTAATAATACAATTTAATTCAATAAAAATTAATTTTTAATTTAAAAATATAATCAGATTTTTAATTCAACATTTTTCTAATAGAATTTAATTCTACAGCATGTACCATCTAGTAATAAATAATAAATTTTGATTTAGTAAAATTTGATTTTATTTCATTTTTCAATTTAATTTAATTCTACAGCTTTAACCGGTAAAAATGAGCATCATAGGAATCAGAGTACAACTGTCATTCATACATCACAAATTGAATGACATTGGATGGATTTGATAGGTATTTTATTAATCCTGTTTATATATAAGAACGGAAATGATGTTTCTATTTCAGAATGATAATGGAAATGTTTCTACTATTTCAGAAACTTTTCTTGAATACACTTCCAAAAACTAAAGTTCTGTAATCAATGGAGTCTTTGAAATGACAAAATCTTTCAATTTAAAATTTTTAGCTATAAGAGTAAGATCGTCATTTGTCAATATGAGGAGCATTCATTCGTCATTCCTGAGGAGCTGTAAGGAAAAATTTGTTGTTTTCTATATAAAAGGATGTTTTTCAATTAAAAGAAATGCAATAATTGATTTTTGGAAATATGATGTTAAAATTAACGATCCGTATTAGAATTCAATAGACGTTACGACTTACGATTTCAGAATTATCTTCAGAATGTTTGTTGTCGTTCGTTTGATCAAAAGTTTTCGTTCGTTTGATCAGAAGTTTTTGTTCGTTTGATCAGAAGTTTTCATTCGTTTGATCAGAAGTCTTCGTTCATTTGATCAGAAGTTTTCGTTCGTTTGATCAGAAACAGAAAAAGTTTTTGTTCGTTTGATCAGAAACAACATAATTATTCATTCTCTTGCATTAAGTATCCGAATGATTAGTTAATTCGTAATTCGTATACAACCGTATACGAATTAAGTATACGATTGATCATCCCGCTAGATCACCGGTAGCGGGAAAGAAGCTAGGTACCTATTCAATTGAATCAATTCAGTAGCAAGTTAGCTCACGTGTTATGAAGTTCAGCTAGTCTGAACTCTGAATTGTGTGTTTAAGGGGACCGGCTACCCTAAAATTTTCAATTATGGCGTTTTTCGGTTTTTGTGCTCATCTGAAAGCTGGAATTCTGCTCTTTCCAATGGTACCACTGCCATCGCTATACGCCAATATTTACGTTCATGACGTCTCTTTAAAGGGAAGCGGGTGGGAGAGTTCTTTAAGTAATTAGATATAAAGTAATTAGCTGCTGAAATCTTTGAATATAGTTTCTACTTGAGTTGTGCTGCAGTTACATGCTTAGTCTCATCTTAAAGCTGACATTCTGAGCTTTCCAACGATACTGTTGCGATCCATGTACGGCAATATTGACGCAGATGGCCGGGCTTTAATGGGGGGCGGAGGGTGGACTTCCTTCACTAAATAGACCTAACAAAATTAGAGCGGCAAGACTACATATCTTGGTGTATCTGGCATCTGAGCTCAGTTACCCTCTTAACATTGTACGTAGAGGTGCGCTACAAGTTGCTGCTAGCATCCTTGAGTGGATTAAGCTACAGAAGCCTGTAGTTTGGTATCCATGCTACATT